>NC_084636.1:24394111-24529111 GCF_033978795.1 Nerophis ophidion | reverse complement strand
TTACAATCTTTAGGCAAGCTGGGTAATGTTTGCTGTGGTCTGGAACAACATGACACACACACAACTATCTGAAATGCAGCCAATATTACATAACTATAATTTGTCATGAGACATGCAAGTATGAATTATATACAAACAGGATAAAAGTAAAATAAATTAAATGAGCTCAAGTATACCCACAAATGAGGCATAATGATGCAATATGTACATACAGCTAGCCTAATTAGCACTCCAACAAGTTAATGAAATCAACAAAGCGCACCTTTGTGCATTCACGCATTGCATGAAACTTTTGGAGGACGAAATGAGACGAAGAAAGAGTGGAAGATTTTACATGTAAACAATGGTGAGTTCAAGAACCTACGAAATTAGTCGGAAAAAACGACGTTCACCAAATACTCATATTAAACACATTAAACAGTGGGATTTCTAACAATTTGGAAGGTTTGTGTCATGTTTGTCTTCAAACAAAAACCATACTAAAAACAAAAAAAATATTTCCCCCCTCATCTTTTTCCATTTTCAATCTTTTTAAAAAAAATGCTCGAGTGTGGCTCACTGTTAGCCACCTCTTACTTGCAGTATATTACAAATTGGGAAGACTATGTCTCCTGGCTGGCCTGGAAATGCCCCGGGTTCCCCCTGGAGGAGCTGGACCAGGTGGCTGGGGAGAGGGAAGTCTGGGCTTCACTGCTTAGGCTGCTGTCCCCGCGACCCAACCTCGGATAAGCGGAAGAAGATGGATGAATGGATGGATGGAGAATGCATAAAAAAAGAAAAACATACGTGTTCTTTTGTGTTACATAAGGATTATGAATAATAAGGAAAAATTCCCCAAAAAGTGCAGTTCCCCTTTAATTTGATTCCTCTTGTCATAATACATTTCTTTAGTATGTTATCTCAGTAGATTTATGTAGTTAGTATTATGCCGTTATGTTTGCAATTAAAAAAGTAGCACCATATCTTTTTCTCTAAGTCCATCAAAGATGAGTACATTATATAATGTTTTTGTTTGTTTTTTTTTGGTTTGTGATTCTTCTTCTTCTTCCGGCCCCCTCGACCCTCCCTCTTGCTGCCCTTGTGCTTGCTCTCTATGTCAGACCCAGCTGTTACTACAAACTACTTGGAGGGCTTACAAGCCTCATTGCTAATACTGACAACGGCGCTATTCTTACTCAAAGGCCCTAACGTCTGCTGGAAAAAAAAAGTAAAAACAGGAGATATTCTCTCCGACGTAAAAAATTTTTTTTTTTTTAATGGGAGGTTGGGGGGGAATCATCTCTCCCCTTGAGCAGATGTTGTTGTTCTGAAGCTTAATCTTGTTGATTAATATGTTCCTCCGATCTCCCCAAAAAGAGGTGTTGGATAAATAAGTCAAGATGCCCTTTTTATTTAGCTTATTTTCTATTGCATTTGCATGTGTGTGCCTGTTTTTGTGTGCGCACGGTGTGTTTGTGAAGGTATTTATGACCCATATGTGCGTTCGTTCCGAGCGGTAACCCCATTACATTCCTAAGTCTGTCCATGAGGCTAATTAATGTGCTGTGCCTTAACCTGGGGGACACCCAATGGATTATTTACCTATATGTCCTATTGACAGCAAATCCTCTCTTCCCTTTGCTTGAACCGTGGTGAAACGCAATTTGCATTGTTGTTGTTGTCGTCTTTATTGTGTCATATCCATCACACCCACCGTGTTCAAACGGCCTCAGAGGTGGTCTTAAAAATAATATATGTGAAGTATTTATGTGGCCAGAACTGGGACTACTGTTGTGTTTGTAGACAGGAAAACAAAAGAGGCACTGTCTGAACTTCCCTCCTCTAGCTTGGCCCTCGGGCTAGAAACAACAGCTGTCTGACACTTACAAATAACTTTCTATAAAGTGGGTTATTGTGTCTTTTCGTGCATGTGCAATGGGTGTTGTGCAGCCAGGTAGCTCAACATTAGTTAAGAAGGGACTGTGTTATTTTAAAAAAAAATGTCTCCCAAGAACAGATTTGTGCATTGAATATTGTCTCACTGTTTTGAAGCGTTTTTTTTTTTTTTCCCCTTGAAAATGTTGCTTCACAAAATATTGCCTGGCTGTGATCCTCTTGGAGGAAGCAGCCAGTTAGCAGGGATGTGTTGGTTTTATGGTTCTCGGACCATTCGCATAGAAACCTAGTCTGTTTTTGACCCATATTGTTTATTTTGCTTTTTTAATACAACGAATAAATATATACTTTGATTTTATTTAATGTACATATATTTTCTACATCAAATCATATGACATAATTTTAGTTTAAATTAAACATTGATCTCAATCAAAGGAGAAATGTTACATTTAATGCATAATGTATGGCTGGTGTTGTTGGATGGATGGATGGATGGACGGACGGACGGATGGATGGATGGATGGATGGTTGGTACTTAATTGATTCCTTCTGGAGAGTTCCCTCAGGAAAATTACAATTCCAGCAGCAATGTAGAGAATTGAGAACGAATTTAAAAATGAAAAAGTAAATAATTGGGGAATACATGGAAATACAATAGAAAATGTATCACAAAGAATAAAAATAAACAGCAACAATAAGAATAAAAATATAACAGTAAAAATAAGAATGTAACTAGAGCAACTAGGCAGTAATGCCCATGTTATGACAATGTATTGCACTGTTATTGCACTTTTATTTGCAATGTATTTTTGCAGCTTATTTTAGTATTGTTATTGTTTTGCATCCCCTGTCATCCAAACACCCCCCTAACTCCCAGAAAGGGCTCATCATACTATATCAGTCTTTTTCTACCACTAGTGTGCCGTGAAATACAGTCTGGTGTGCCGTGGGAGATAATGTTATTTCAACTAATTGGGTTAAAAATACTTTTTGCAAACCAGTAATTATAGTCCGCAAATGTGCCGTTGTTGAGTGTCTGCACTGTCTACAGTACGACAGTTACCATGTGATACTCTTCCATATCAGTAGGTGGCAGGGGGTAGCTAATTGGTTTGTTAATGTTTGTTGTGATCACAATATGCAGAAACAGCAGGAGGCAGTGCGAAGGTAAAAAGGTATCTAATGCTTAAACCAGAAAATAAACAAAAGGCGAGTGCCGCTATGAAAAGCCATTGTACCTTAGGGATGGCTATGCTAAACAAAACTCAAACTTAACTGGCTGCAAAGTAAGCAAAAGCAGAATGCTGGACGACAGCAAAGACTTACAGTTCGTGGAGCAGACGGCGTCCACAAAGTACATCCTTACATGACATGACAATCAACAATGTCCCCACAAAGAAAGGATAGCGTCCTCACGACCTAAATAGTCTTGATTGCGAAAAACAAAGCAGGTGCGGGGAATAGCGCTCAAAGAAGACATGAAACCGCAACAGGAAAATACCAACAAAACAGGAAAAGCCACCAAAAATAAGAGTGCAGGAGAAGAACTAAAACACTACACACAGGAAAACACCAAAAACTTCAAAATAAGTTATGGCGTGATGTGACAGGTCGTGACAGTACACCTACTTTGAGACAAGAGCTGTATTGATGCATGCTTGGTTATAGTTTGAATCCATATCCAACAATTGCTAGAACGATTTTCTATTGTCAATACCGTCTACTGAGTTAAATTTTTTTATGTTTTCTGCAGGTGGTGTGCCTCTGGATTTTTTCAATGAAAAAAAAAAGTGCCTTAGCTCAAAAAAGGTTGAAAAACACTGTGCTGTATAATGAAAGCAGCACATTTTTAATCCTTCAGTGTTTAAAGCAGTGGTTCTTAACCTGGGTTCCATCGAACCCTAGGGTTCGATGGAACCCTAGGTGAGTCGGCCTCAGGAGTTCGGCAGAGGTCAAAACACCCGACTCATCGTGTCAATACAAACTTCTCCCTGTCGGCGTATTATGGATACGGCAACAGCTGACTGATTTGCAGGTGTGTAATTTGTTGTGAGTTTATGCACTGTGTTGGGTTGTGTTGTTTGAACAAGGTGATGTTCAGGCACGGTTCATTTTGTGCAACAGTAAAAAAACCATGGTAACACTTTAGTATGGGGAACATAGTCACCATCAATTAGTTGGTTGCTTAATATCATGCAAATTAATAACATATTGGCTCTTAATTAGTCATTATTACTTACTTATTAATGCCTTATTATAACCCCAACCCTCTAACCCTGACACTAACCCTAACCAAATAACTCTAAAAAAGGTCTTTATTACTTAGAATATGTTCCACTACTGTTCAAATAACTCAAAATTAAGTATTTGTTACTTATGTGTTCCCCCTTCTTAAGTGTTACCAAAAACATATAACTTTGTCTTGAATTTGAAAAAAACTAAACAAAAAAAAACAACACTTTTTCACTAAAGAAGGTTTCGGTGAATGCGCATATGAAACTAGTGAAGTTAGATACCTCCAACAAGGTTAAGAACCACTGGTTTAAAGTAACACAAACATTAAAGGCCTACTGAAATTATATTTTCTTATTTAAACGGGGATAGCAGGTCCATTCTATGTGTCATACTTGATCATTTCGCGATATTGCCATATTTTTGCTGAAAGGATCTAGTAGAGAACATCGACGATAAAGTTCGCAACTTTCGGTGTTAAGAGAAATGCCCTGCCTCTACCGGAAGTCGCAGACGATGACGTCACACGTGTGGGGGCTCATCACATCCATCCATCCATCCATTTTCTACCGCTTATTCCCTTTCGGGGTCGCGGGGGGCGCTGGCGCCTATCTCAGCTGCAATCGGGCGGAAGGCAGGGTACACCCTGGACAAGTCGCCAACACAGATAGACAGACAACATTCACACTCACATTCACACACTAGGGCCAATTTTTAGTGTTGCCAATCAACCTATCCCCAGGTGCATATTCACATTATTTTTAATGGGAGCCTCCAACAAAAAGTGCTATTCGGACCGAGAAAACGACAATTTCCCCATTAATTTGAGCGAGGATGAAAGATTCGTGTTTGAGGATATTGATAGCGACGGACTAGAAAAAAAAAAAGATTAAAAAAAAAAAGCGATTGCCTTGGGACGGATTCCGATGTTTTAAGACACATTTACTAGGATAATTCTGGGAAATCCCTTATCTTTCTATTGTGTTGCTAGTGTTTTATTGAGTTAAATAGCACCTGATAGTTGGAAGGGTGTCTCCACGGGTGTTTCGACGCACAGTGTCTCAGGGAGGGACGGCGTGGCGCAGTGGGAGAGTGGCCGTGCGCAACCCGAGGGTCCCTGGTTCAAATCCCACCTAGTACCAACCTCGTCAAGTCCGTTGTGTCCTGATCAAGACACTTCACCCTTGCTCCTGGTTGGCGCCTTGCATGGCAGCTCCCTCCATCAGTGTGTGAATGTGTGTGTGAATGGGTAAATGCGGAAGTAGTGTAAAAGCGCTTTGAGTACCTTGAAGGTAGAAAAGCGCTATACAAGTACAACCCATTTATCATTTACTGTATGGACGGCACAAGCTCAGCTTTTCTCCGGTAAGAACTGACTTTTTAACCACAATTTTCTCACCGAAACCTCCTGGTTGACATGTGGTCGGGATCCATGTTGGCTTGACCGCGCTCTGATCCATAGGAAAGTTTCACCTCTTGGAATTTTAAACAAGGAATCACCGTGTGTTTGTGTGGCTAAAGGCTAAAGCTTCCCAACTCCATCTTTCTACTTTGACTTCTCCAATATTAATTGAACAAATTGCAAAATATTCAGCAACACAGATGTCCAAAATACTGTGTAATTATGCAGTTAAAGCAGACGACTTTTAGCTGTGTGTGTGTGCAGCGCTCATATTTCCTTAAAACCCGTGACGTCTTGCATCATTACACGACAAGACGAAACTCCCGGGAAATTTAAAATTGTAATTTAGTAAACTAAAAAGGCCGTATTGGCATGTGTTGCAATGTTAATATTTCATCATTGATATATAAACTATCAGACTGCGTGGTGGGTAGTAGTGGGTTTCAGTAGGTCTTAAATGTATTTTGTTGTGAAGTGGTTAAAAAAAAGAGGCGAGTGAGGACGTGAACCTAAAACTAAAATGATGTCAGCGGGCACGTTGCAGCCCCCTCGGCCAGCCTCCACACAGGGAAAGTGAGCGTCAGGAAAAGGGCGGGACATACAGTAAAAAAGCCGTGTTTTTAACATCCAATTGGTCGAGGCACCTGTAAATCAACAAAACTCGTCTTCTCATTGGCTGAACTCTCTTGCATTTATCGTGCCATCTCGTCGAAGCTGCTGCTGTGTAATCGCAGGTAACTTTCTTGCCATAGCCTTCCGCCACGCGACCTAGTGCGCGTAGTACGCTCGCGATTTTGGACGAGTCCCTCCATCGCCATTTTGGATACCCAGCTCCATTTTCACCCCGTCGCCAGCCTTTTATTCGGACAAGACGCCGACGACTGTAATCCACCGCGGTTAAACAACGCCAGTCCCTCAAAGGCGTTTGAAATCGGACACCGCTGGCGTTTGAGGCCCTCGGCTCACTCGTGTCCCCGCGGAGGGATACGTTGTTGCGTCTGACAATGTGGACGGAGGAGGCGAAGATGTCTACGAGAAGAATGAAATTATCTCCTCACTTGTAACAACAAAAAGCAGCGGAGGAAGACGCCGCGAGATTAGCGCGTAGGATAGATTCGTTCGCCCGCAGACGCGACACACTGGAGGAAACAGTGCTAGACGCGGGTAGTTGAAGGGAGCGAGCTTCCCGGGACAAAGAGAGTGGGGGGAAAAGACGCTCCAATGCGTCTCCTCATGCGCTGAAATTCTCCTCAACTTTTATGTTTTTTACCCCCCCTTCGCCTTCTTTTCTTCATCGCAATTGGATAAGCACACATTCACCGAGGAGAGGTAAATACTTCAATATCCCACGGAGAGATTCGACGGCTTTGACGGACATTTTTCGAAAAGTTTTGTGGGGGGGAATGTGAGCTTTTAAAGCATTAAGTTTTCTGCCTGCTTGGACTTCAGCTAGCCTCATATTTTGTTCCGCCGCGACACATTCTTGCTATTTAAGCCACCAATTGATCAGCCAAACATCATTTTTGTGCTGTTCCACCGTGTGTCTTTTGCTACTTAGCATTTAGAGGAACGCAATGCGATGTTAGCGAGGCTGTTTAGCTGAACTTTGTGTTTTGGGGCCTACTAGTGTTCTCACCCCCATTTTACAGACTAACTTCTCCCAAGCGCCCCCCCTTTTTTTTTTGCTTTTCTAACATTCCTTCCTCCTGCAAGACTTCTAGTTTTATTGCACATTTGGCAGGAAATTCCTCCCTGTACCTCCCACCCCAACCGTCTTACTAACTCCCCCACCATAATGCGAGTTGAACCCCAATATTGTAAAGTTTGCATGGGTCGCCATCTTTTTCCCTTCCTTTTTGCTTTTTAGTTTTGGTGAGTTTGTCCTGGGGGATAGGTTGATTGGCAACACTAAATTGGCCCTAGTGTGTGAATGTGAGTGTGAATGTTGTCTATCTGTGTTTGCCCTGCGATGAGGTGGCGACTTGTCCAGGGTGTACCCCGCCTTCCATCCAATTGTAGCTGAGATAGGCACCAGTGACCCCAAAAGGAATAAGCGGTAGTAAATGGATGGATGGATGGAGTTTGTCCTGCCCTAATTGTGATTGGTACATATTTTTCATTTCGAACATGCCATAAAGCAGTGGTTCTCAAATGGGGGTACGCGTACCCCTGGGGGTACTTGAAGGTAGGCCAAGGGGTATGTAAGATTTTTTTTCAAATATTCTATAAATAGCAACAATTTAAAAATCCTTTATGAATATATTTATTGGATAATACTTCAACAAAATATGAATGTAAGTTCATAAACTGTGAAAAGAAATGCAACAATGCAATATTCAGTGTTGACAGATTTTTTGTGGACATGTTCCATAAAATAACTTAAATTTTGTTTATATCGCGCTTTTCTAGACACTCAAGGCGCTCACAGAGAAGTGGGACTCATCATTCATTCACAGCTGGTGGTGGTAAGCTACATATATTGATGTTAAAGATTTCTTTTTTTGTGAAGAAATGTATAGAATGAAGTTCATGAATCCAGATGGATCTCTATTACAATCCCCAAAGAGGGTTCTTTAAGTTGATGATTACTATTGCTTTTTTTATCCTGCACTACCAAGAGCTAATGCAACAAAATGTCGTTCTTTGTACTGTAAAGTTCAAATTTGAATGACAATAAAAAGGATGTCTAAGTCTTCTAGTGTAGAAATCTGAATTTATAATTGACTCACATGTTTATTTTTCAACAAGTTATTAGTTATTTTTATATTTTCTTTTTCCAAATAGTTCAAGAAAGACCACTACAAATGAGCAATATTTTGCAGTTATACAATTTAATAAATCACAAACTGATGACATAGTGCTGTATTTTACTTCTTTATCTCTTTTTTTCAACCAAAAATGCTTTGCTCTGATTAGGGGGTACTTCAATTAAAAAATGTTCACAGGGGGGTACAGCACTGAAAAAAGGTTGAGAACCACTGCTATAAAGTATATTATTATACATTCTGTTAAAGTAAAGTACCAATGATAGTCACACACACACTAGGTGTGGCGAAATTATTCTCTGCATTTGACCCATCACCCTTGATCACCCCCTGGGAGGTGAGTGTAGCAGTGAGCAGCAGCGATGTGGCGTCCGGGAATAATTTTGGGTGATTTAACCCCCAATTCCAACCCTTAATGCTGAGTGCCAAGCAGGGAGGTAACGGGTCCAATTTTTATAGTCTTTGGTATGACTCAGCCGGGGTTTAAACTCACGACCTACCGATGTCAGGGCGGACACTACCCCAGTGGTTCTCAACCTTTTTTCAGTGATGTACCCCCTGTGAATATTTGTTTTCATTCAAGTACCCCCTAATCAGAGCAAAGCATTTTTGCTTGAAAAAAAGAGATTAAGAAGTAAAATACAGCACTATGTCATCAGTTTCTGATTTATTCAATTGTATTTATAGTGGTCTTTCTTGAACTATTTGGAAAAAAAGATATAACAATAACTAAAAACTTGTTGAAAAATAAAGAAGTGATTCAGTTATAAATAAAGATTTCTACACATAGAAGTAATCATCAACTTAAAGTGCCCTCTTTGGGGATTTTAATAGAGATCCATCTGGATTTATTAACTTAATTCTAAATATTTCTTCACAAAAAAAAGAAATCTTTAACATCAATATTTATGGAACATGTCCACAAAAAATCTAGCTGTCAACACTGAATATTGCATTGTTGCATTTCTTTTCACAGTTTATGTACTTACATTCATATTTTGTTGTATTATTCAATAAATATATTTATAAAGGACTTTTGAATTGTTGCTTTATTTAGAATATTTTTTGAATAATCTCACGTACCCCTTGGCATACCTACATGTACCCCCATTTGAGAACCACTGCTCTACCCACTAGGCCACTGAGTAGGTTGTTCAGTTCCAGTTTATTTGGAACATGCGTACAATACAATGTATCACACAATTCCAGTTTTCATTACAGCACGTCCGAAAATGAGTAGGAATAAGCAGTACTTATTTAATCCTACCCTTTCTCATACCATAGCAATATTATGCAATTTCCTTGTTCTCTGTAACACAGGGGTAGGGAACCTATGGCTCTAGAGCAGGGGTGTCAAACAAATTTTAGATGGGTGGCCACATGGAGAAAAATGTACTCCCAAGTGGGCCATACTGGTAAAATAACGGCAAGATAACTTAAAAATAAAGACAACTTCAGATTGTTTTCTTTGTTTAGAAATAGAACAAGCACATTCTGAAAATGTACAAATCATAATGTTGTTGGGTGTTTTTTACACTTACATGTTGCGGTTAATAGTATTCTATCTTTATTTCTTATCTATACTTTCTGAATAAATTACGTGGTAATGTTCATCAGTCAACTGGTGTTAATTATCGATCTGTCAAGATAAAAAAATATCAAAATTAAATTATCGGATGTTATTTATGTAGTTAGCTCATTTTCCTCGACTGGCGCACTAAAGCCATGTGGTTTATTTTTTTTACATATGTAGCAAACAATACAAAGAATTATTGTTGCGACATCTAGTAGACATTTAGAACAGCATTTTTTTTCATTATAAATTCATTTCGCGGGCCAGGTAAAACCTGTATGCGGGCCTGATCCGGCCCGCGGGCCGTACGTTTGACATCCCTGCTCTAGAGCCAGGTATGGGTCTTTTGATAACTGCATCTGGCTCTAAGATAAATCTTAGCTGACATTGCTTAACACGATAAGTAATTCATAATTCTGCTGGTAATCAGTGTTAAAAATAACGTTCAAATTATAAAACATTCTCATGCATTTTAATCCAACCATCCGTTTTCTATCACACCTATTCAAGAAGTCGCACTAATGGTAAGAAGTATTATATTTATTATTGGTCAGCTTTAGAATAACAATGTTATTAATAAGAATAAGAGACTTATTATACTCTAAAAATGTTGGTCTTACTTAAAAATGCACACACTTAGTTGTATTCAGTGTTAGAATTGTATTGTATGTCTCTCGGAAATACATTTTGAAATATCTGGCTTTCATGGCTCTCTCAGCCAAAACAAGTTAATGACCCCTGCTGTAAGAGAACAGTTTAACAAATAACATACCATTGTAATTAACTATATACAAAGGGAAAAAAAGAGTTGAAGATGTTCAGCATAATTCCTGAACTTTGTGAACACTTGTCGTTTGAACTGTCTCTTAAACTGAATCATATTGGTGCTTTGTTTGATTTCTTTGCTTAATCCGTTCCTTTGCATACGCTATTCAACATGTCTGAAAAGGAGCAGGAAGAAGCAAAAGTTTCTTAATTGGCCCCCCCCCCAATTGGGTTACTTGTCATCTTAAATGCTTGTGGTCAATTATGTTAAAATACCTCTCATGCCAGATTCGCTTTATTTACATATCTGTCACCAGTGTTTACATCGGGGATGTCAAACTCATTTTAGATCCAGGGCCACATGGAGAAAAATATACTCCCAAGTGGGCCGGACTGGTAAAATCACAGCACGATAACTTAAAAATAAAGACAACTTTAGATTGTTTTCTTAGTTTAAAAATAGGAGAAGCACATTCTGAGAATGTACAGCTTTTTGTTTTTTACACATGCATGTTGTGTTTAATAGTATTCTGTCTTTTTTTGTTGTAATTTATACTTTCTGAATAAATTATGTGATAATGTTCATCAGTCAACTCATTTGTGTTGATTTTCTATCTATTAAGATAAAAAAAAAAAGTTAGATCGGGGGCAACATGGAGAAATATCTACTCCTAAGCGGGCCGGACTGGTAAAATAATGGCACGATAACATTAAATTAAAGACAACTTCAGATTATTTTCTTTGTTTAAAAATAGAAGAAGCACATTCTGAGAATGTACGTTGTGTTTTTTGTTGTTGTTTTTTACACTTATATGTTGCGTTTAATAGTATCCAATTTATTTGCCGTTATTTATACTTCCAAAGACATGCACCTGGGAATAGGTTGATTGGCAAGACTAAATTGGCCCTAGTGTGTGAATGTGAGTGTGAATGTTGTCTGTCTATCTGTGTTGGCCCTGCGATGAGGTGGCGACTTGTCCAGGGTGTACCATGCCTTCCGCCCGATTGTAGCTGAGATAGGCGCCAGCGCCCCCCGCAACCCCGAAAGGGAATAAGCGGTAGAAAATGGATGGATGGATATACTTTCTGAATAAATTATGTGATAATGTTCATCAGTCAACTCAATTATGTTAACTTTCTATTAAGATAAAACGATATCAAAATCAAATTGCAGGATGTTTATGTGGTTTGCTCATTTTCGTCTACTGGTGCACTAACATCATGTGGTGTATTTATTTTTTTACATATGTAGCATCATCTACAAAGAATTGCTATTGCGACATCTAGTGGACACATTTAGAGCAGCAGTTTCTTTCATTCAAAAATTTCGGCTCATTTTTATACTTAGCAAACTCATCCCGCGGGCTGGATAAAATCTGTTCGGGGCGTACGTTTTGACATCCCTGGTTTAAATGATGGCTGATTGTTTTTCTTGTGTTCATAGACATGTGACCAGTTTCAACTTTATAACCGCTAATTATTACTGTTTAATAACCATCAAGTTGTGTTGACTGCTTCTTTGTGACCTGGCTTCTTTGCCTGATGTGTGTGGGGGTGACAAAGACCCCACTCCACCCCTAATCTTCTTGCTTCAAATATTGATCCACTAGGAGGCCCAAGATGCCATTTTGTTAAAGCCCCCTTCCTCCTCCTCGTCTTTCAATGTGCTCAGTGTCTGAGAAGGCTCTTTTGCACTGTTGTCTTATCCAAAACTTTAGTACAGACGATGACATGGATGTGCCCCCAAACCTGTTTATACTTGGATTCAATGTGTGTGTGGTCATTTTCTTCCCCCGTTCATATCAAGGTTAAATTAGGTCCGCCTGGCCTGAGTTCCAATTGTGATAGTCACATGATATAATTTAGTGTTTGAATTTTTTTTGTATTCCCCAGCATCCCCCTCCCCCTGCACTTTACAAACCAAATCATCTTTTTTGTTGTTTTCATACCATCACTTCATGCTAGCACATTACAAAAGGGGCTGTAAAAGCACACCACCTGTTGGTGTCCAAGTGCCTCTATATCACCCCTCTTTCCCACCCCTTTCTGTGAGACTCACAGAGCCCCTGGCCTCCCGAGTCGGAATGCAAAAAAAAAAATCCAGCAATCGACAGGCTCGGCCATGTCGTTTGACAAGCTTCTTTTTCCCGTTGACATATGGTAATTTGGTAATGGCGTGTTTGCATACAGCCATTAGCTCTGCCTTTCGCCCTTATTTCCTTGGGCTAACAGTGGTCCCAATTATGTCTGTAATTGAAAATGATTAAGTTGCCTTTCGTGTGTTTTTTGATGGACGTACAGCTGTGCTGTTTGCCAGAGAGTAGTGTAAAAAAAACCCAAAAAGCAGGGGCAGTTCGTGATTTTTTTTCTACAAAAGGCAGTGTCTTCGTCAGCAACGTATGTTGGGGAAATAAAAAAATTGCATTAGTTAGAATAAGACAACAAACCTTGTATTTCAACTAGGGCTGGGCGATATGGCCTTTTTTCAATATCTCAATTTTTTTTTAGGCCATATCGCAATACACTATATAGCTCGATATTTTGCCTTGGCCTTGAATTAACACTTGATACATATAATCACACCAGTATGATGATTTTATGTGTCTACATTAAACACTCTTGTTCATAATGCACATATGCTCATTTTAAACGTTCATGTTGAGAGGGAAATCACAACTAAGTCAATTGACCAAAAGTGTATTTATTAAACAGATATAAAGCAGTGGCACAAACATTCATGTCATTTCCAAAACAGAAAGTGCAAGATTGTCAGATACATTTTAAAGCAAGCTATATTGTGCACAATGTCACTAAGATGACATATCAAAACAACACTAAATTAAAGTGCACTTTTTGTACAGAACGCCACTACAATAGTTTAAAACAAATAAAGTGCGATTTTGTGGGTATGTGGCACCGAAAGGAGATGTTGACTTGCAGAGTTTGCACTCTTCATTCTCTAGCAGGTGACTTTTCAATTGATGCTACATATTAGCAGTAATGCTACTTTTTTTTTAGGACCACACTTGACAAATTACGGTTGTCTGTTCGACACATTCCTACTTGAAGCCAAACCACCGCCAGACGATGGAGACCCTGCTGTTTTTCTTGGGAATTAATTATTCCTTCATTTGTTACCAGATTCGCACCTTCTTTCTCTTGTATTACCACTCGCACGGCTCCGCTAGCATCAGAGTTAACGTTACCCATTCTGCCACCTCTCTGCTCCGCGAGGTCGTATACGTATGTGACGTATGACGTGACAGTATGTGACGTAATTAAGAAGGTGCGCTTGCTGTCTATGAGACGGAGAGACAATAGATTGTTAAAAGCCTGTAGTGTAATGCCCGCAGCTAAAAGCAACTGCGTGAGAACGTATACTCGAATATCACGATGTAGTCATTTTCTATATCACACAGAGACAAACCCGCGATTTATCGCCCAGCCCTAATTTTAACATATATTCCCAATCGAAATGTTGCTATAATACAACCGATAACTGCAGAGGTAAGGTTTTAAGTAACATGTTGTATAGCTCTCAAAGGTGCACTAAGAAATAAGAGGATGCAAGATGCGATTTGTTGTGTACATTCTGCTGTTTTATTTTGGTTGTTTGTTTAGCTGTGTTGTACTGAGTGCACAGGACACGTGAGCAAAATGTGCATAATGGACCAAGCCAACTCTGTGCTGCATTACTTAACTGCCAGGGACACACTTTGACAGATTATGGTTGTTTTAGCTATATCGTGCTGAGCTGCCAGGACAGGAGACTTATGTATCGCTTTTGTTGCTCGGCTACGTTAATCACATTTTAGGTTCTTTGGTTGTTGTATTTCTCCTCTTTGCCATCACTGGCACGCCTTCTGTGCTGGTGTCAGAAAAAAGTCAATGGAAAAAGTTTCAGATATGTCCAAGTCAATACCATAACTGCTCATTGAGCAAAAGTCTCAATAACCTTGTTGATGACATGTTAGGTATTTTCCAAAAGAATTGGGGTTGTTTTTCTAATTGTAGGACTTTGGGCATTCAACTTTTGCACTGCTATTGTTTTGACAAAAAGCAGCATAAGTAAATTTAAATACTGCTAAAAAAAACAGACTTTAAATTGCATTTAAGCACCTGGAATTTCCATTAGGAGTGCCCTGTGTTGGCAATAATGGGGGTTGTTTGTCTTACAAGATAAACAGCTTTGGTATCATATTGGTGTGTAATAAGTTACAGGTTAGTAATAGTTGATCCGTTGTAAGGAAAGAGTATTGCATTTTACTTATGCATTGACATTCTCAATGTGTTTTCTTTTGTTATGCTAAGCTTTTTCCACACTTGTGCTTGTGAGTGCCATCATTATCACTATTACTACTTTTATTAAAGTCCTGTATGTGCAAATCTCTCTCGTAGGGTTTGTTAGAGACGGAAGGTTATGAACGAGCAGCAGCAAAGAATGGCTGCAGTGGGAACTGACAAGGAACTCAGCGACCTCCTGGATTTCAGCGCGGTAAGAGAGCGGGAGTGCAGTTTTTCCTATAAGGGGGTGGCATTTGGGAAGAGAGGGGTGACACAGAAGGGAGATGGAGGTCTCAGTAATGGAATTAGTTTTTTTTTTTCTTTGATTTAAATTGCTTTATTTTCATCAAGAGTGTATGGTGATTCTACCATGTTGCTAGCATAACATATATTACCATAGTTGTTGCAAGAGTTTTTTGGGATACCAAAAAGTCAGCCTTTGTTCTAACTTTTTTGAGGGAACAATTTTATTTTGTTTGTAGATGAGTGTCTTAAAGAAGCTTTGCGATGTGTTCCTGATACATAATCTACTATGTGGACTACCTTTTTGATTTTGGAGTTTTGTTTCAATGGGAGTCTAAATTTAGCTTTGCTCGTTTTCCCCCTTCCCCTCTCCAGATAATGTAATTGCAGGCAGGCTCAGTGACAAGTTACAAGTACATAAAGGCCACAGCAAGTACTTCCAAACTGTTGCCCTTAATTTTGCAGTTGGTCAGTATTAATCCATGCTATGTTACGACAGCTCGGCACTACCTTTTTGTCATTGCTGCTGCTCAGGAAAGGCCTATTGTGTGTCCATATTAATGTTGGTGCTCCCCTCCTTCGTCTCACAGTCCATTTCTGAGAAAAAAGTAGTGCTGCCCCAAAAGGGAGGGTCTCATTAAACAGTGGTATTTGCGATCAAAATGCCCAGATTGATCGACTGCCAATTTGTAACAGCAGATGTTCCTGTCTACTAAAAATACGACATTGATAATTAGGTGAGAAACCGTCAGAGGGTTGTACAAACACGCTTTTTTTTCCCCGTTTGCCAATTTTTAGAGCCATCACAAATGTTGGACGTAGAGATGTAACAGTAAACGATATAATGATGGTTAGTAATGAATTAAAAAAATGTATTTACCAAAAAAACGTCATTTATTAATGCATTTTAGGCAACATGCTTACTTCATAGAAACGGAGTCACAGCGGCACCGGCGCATGCGCACTAACAGCGTTTGGCTTGAAACATGGCGGAAAGCAACAACACAGACTTTTCTTTGCAGAGTTCCTCTTGGACTTAACGGAGCCAAGCGCTTTGTTTAACTTCCTTTCTCCTTGATTCATTTCCGTGGTGTCTCGGCGTGCGTTCAAGAGCCCACCGCTGCTGTTAGATGACTACAGGTGTCGACAATATTGGAGACAGACGCATTTCTCCCACGCTAAAATAATACCATGGAGGAGGTGTTGCTTTCATTTTCTTAGCACAGCGTCCTGCTGTGAATGGGAGTTAATGACGCGAGGAAACATGCAGCATGCGATGTTTGGGAACGTTGCCGCAGCTTGTTTATAAAATCTTTAGTTGGTTTACTGGGATGATCACTCGCCCTTTATTTAGCTGCTAACTTTTTCAGTTTTCCGATAACATATACTACCTAAAACGTTTTGTCATCTCTTAGAATTAAACACAGGGTGGTAAGATTGCGTATTTTATGTAAGAGGTATCATACGTGTTTATTTTTGTTGGCTAAACTGTTGCACTGAAACACATGGTTATGTTGAAGCAGAAAGCTTGTTTATTAGACTTGATCTTCATTAAACTGCCTTGTGTTTTATATTGACATGAAAGTATACACCATGGGTTTACATGTTGTGGATTTGATAATTTCATAAAGTTTCTTTAAAATCATTCATGTGACATAGCGGTTTAATGTTTTATTGTGTATAGTATTTCCTATATGACCTATTTCGGCTCAATCTCTTAATGGATCTGTCCAGATACAGCATGTATATGTACATACATTTAGTACATGTACATAACTTTAAAAAATACCTGTCTGTTAAAATATATACATTGACATAAAGGCATTATGTAATTTGAAAAGGCTGAGACGTTGATACTATTAATGAACATAAAGACAAATATTGGCCTTTAAATATATGGATAACGTTTATTTATAGCCCTATGTGCGGCTCGTCACAAATCAACAGCGCAGTTCTTGTTGTACATGATGTCTGCTGTAATATTTGCACAGATTACAAATAACACATTTTAACTGGCTATGCTGATGATGTTCAATAGCAGACCGAATCAAGAAATTATCCTAGATTGCGCTACGAACATGACACTACTACCAAGAATGTCTCTGAGCAAATGCAGGTCCGAAGCAAAGAAAGACTGGCGGGACAGAGTTGTTTCAAAGGACTTTTCAGACGGAGAATCATGGAAATAAAACTTTCAAATACCTCGGAATTCATTCAAAAGGCTCTCTGGATTGATGGAAGGAGTTTAAAATCTGAAGGAAAAGACCATTCCTGCCCCGGCCGGTACTGGTCCAGTTGGGGGTTGCTATGGTCCTGGACCAGTTTGCCAGTTGTGTGGAAATAGAGAGTTATTGCTTATCAGTTGGGAGTACACAAAAGCAGCGTGGAGAGACTTGTGTAAGCTTTATTCTTTGCCTTGTAATATACAGTACCTGCTTCATTCTCTTTCATCTCATTCTTATTTCGTCCGGGAGTCCCTATGAAGCTGGCATTCTACATTTCCTTAGCTACCTTTATTAAATAACTTTTTTTCTCTCCAATTGATTTACTTTAAAATGTTAGTATTTTAATTTTTGAATCAAATATACTGTCTCGTCTTCATTACAATTGTTGCTATGTTTTTATTAAATGGTATCTGCTTCCCGTGCGTGAAGACTGGCGCATCCGCGACATGGAAGGTCCCCTGCGGTGGCACACACCTACTCGAAAGATCTGGTTTTCAATCGCATAATGCAGGTGTTTTTTTACGACATTTCAAAAACCGAATCCGATCAAATTTAACTGTTTTTATGAGTTGTAGATGTTAGGGCAAAACTATTTTACAATTTGGACTAATTTAGTGCTTGGACACATGCTAAGTGGTGTTTGTAAACTGTTTCAAATCTTTGCTGCGAGCTCGCAATAGCATTCTGAATACGCTTCAAACTTGATTGCTTAAACATCAGTTGAATGACAAGTGCACGTTATGTGGTTTGTTAGTGGAAATAGGATGTGTGAAGTGTGCCATCTTTTTGCTTTTGTCAGTTAACTCTGTCGTCTCCCTTTTGTCGTCCCGCAGATGTTCGCGCCTCCAGTAGCCAACGGCAAGAACAGAACAATGACCCTCGCCAGCAGTCAGTTCAGCGGCTCAGGTAAGTTGCTTCATCTTAAGATACGGACACAATTGCAGATTTACATCATTTTAAGCTAGGGGTTCTGCTACGTGAGTTTTTTTGTTTATAAGTCAGTTTTATTCTGGTTGTGATAAAATGTGTGGTTTAATAGTTTTTTAGTTCTTTTTGAGTTGTCAACGTGGGCCTAGAAGAGCATACTTTTAACAAATATATAGATGCATTCAGTGAACAGCTATTTGAACTTGACCTTATTATTGGATCCTTATTGTTTTATTAAACAGTATTTATACAGGATGCCCGTGGGACATTATGATTTTCTGCAGCCAAAGCTGATAATTTTGGCTTAAATCTGTGATTGACATAACTGGAACATTAATAAATAGAACATTTGATTGCAATGCCTACAACTTTTAGAATTTGGTATGTTATCATAAATTATATTAGGTTTATTTAATAGTTGGTGTGAATTGACATATTTGTTTCTGCTGATTTGGTGTTTTGTTAATTGTTGTCGGCAGCGAATAGAAAATATCCCTCTGTCTTGTTCATATCATTAACCTATAAATGTTTTGAATGCGTGAAGCTACTTTGCATTCACACATGAACTTGTTCCGTATGTAAACATGAGTTATGCTTAGACATCTGTCCAATCATTTGGAGAGTCTTTATTACGTTTTACTCTTGATGCGCAAACGAGCTGCCCGTTATCCTGCTTGGAGGACTTTCAGCTTGCCTTTCTTTCTCCTCTTGAATGTTATTACTTAGTCATGTAACTTTTCCTTCCTCTGTCACCCTGCTAACCTGCCGTGTGAAATCCAGTCACACTCCACAGTCTCTCCCTCGAGTGACAACTTGGCCACAGAGGAACAAAGGCCAAAAAAGGGGGCTTATAGACATGAAACGACTCCCCAAACACCACCCTGAAGTGTAAAACACTCCACCCCCACTCCTTACCCCCACTGATCTGCAGGAAATGGCCTGAGTCCGAGACAATGTGCCTCACCCCTGGCTCGCAGGCTCTTAAACTGGCCCAGCATGCAGCGAGTGGAAGAGGGAGCTTGTTGAATAGAGGGATCAGCCCGTGGAAGGCAGGATTCTGTTTGTTTCTATTACTGTGGGCAATTACTAAGCAGTGAGGAGTTAATTCCTTCCACCCTCCTCCTCCTCGCGTCTCGAAGTGTGGCCCTCGGTCACTGACACCCATTTTAATGAAATACTTCAAGCTGTCACCTTTTTAGCTTTGGATATTTGTAGGTACAGCACAGTGCAGTTTAAGTATTTATTGCTGCAGATTCCAGTCCAGGAAGGATTGCGTTTCTGTAGTGTAGATATGTACAGACCATTAAGAGGTTTGCTCATTTGTTTTCTGTCCATCTGTGTGGGCCCTGCGATGAAGTGGCGACTTGTCCAGGGTGTACCACGCCTTCTGCCCGATTGTAGCTGAGATAGGCACCAGTGCCCTCCGCGACCCCAAAGGGAATAAGCGGTAGAAAATGGGCGGATGGATGGATAATTTGTTTTACCTATTCTGCTGGCAGTTTAATCACACAGATTATACCATTGGAGTCTGATGTACTCCAGTTCAAGTTGTATTAGTTTTATTTTCAAAGCTACCAAACTGTACATTAATGAACATCAACATCTATGGGTTGTGCTCAAATTGCTAGGTAAGAGATGCTAATCAATGGCTAATTAAGCCATGCCCTTGCCCCCAGCAAAGATATTTTGCTTATGTTTTTCGACCAATCTTGCTTACATTTTGTCTCACCTGTGCTTGCCAGTCGCCTTTAAGTGTGTTCTAGGGCCATGTCCACACGAACATGGATAGTTTCAAAAACGCGTGCGGCGTTGAAACGATTTTAATCCAAATGTGTGTATATTGAAAACTGTCCCTTTCTACACACAAACACATACACTTGTTGTCATGCACATGTTGTCCACTCAGAAGCCTGGAAAAGCAGCCACAGCTGCCTTGGTGGCATTACACCTTTGTTAATATAATGTTTATTTAGGTATACTGCAGGGTTTTCCCTAAACTGCTAAGATACCTGTGGCAGTAAGGGCGTGGTAATGTTCATAATGACAGAGTAATTTGCATAATTTCCCATGATATAATTTTCTTTAAAAATGCTAAAAAAAATTGTAAATAACATTTAAAACAAATGTTTTTATTATTTGGTATTAAAAAATATATTTTTTTATCGTTTTGCCACATTTTCAATTGTTGCTGCTTTTTTGCAGGGTACTTTTAGATTTTTTAAATGTTCACAGACTTAATGACGTTTTAAAAATTGAAAATAACTAGTTTTCAGTACATCACTGGTCAATAGTGTGCAAATAATAGGCTATATATATATACATTTATACCGTAACGACCAGCTAATGTTTTATGTTCGTGTGATTCGAATTTGATGTCAGTTTCTCCTATGTTTACAAACACACCGTCCGTGCCTGAAAGGTGATTGGCTGAGAATGAGAAAGCGTTACTGTGTGCCCAGCGGGAAAACAAAAACTCAAGGAGACGAAAGCATTTTCATGCGAGGTAAAATCTGTTGGAATTGTGCTGAGGTTTATCATGAGATTGGTAATAAAAGTAAAACATAGTGTCAAGCCTTGTGTGATTTCTTCTCGGAGCGACAATAAAAATACTTGAATTTGTTTTCATGTACAAAAAAGCCTTTTATTTTCAAGGTGTGGCGGTTATGATGAAAAATGTATGTGTATGTTTATATATATTTGTGTGTTTATATACATATCTGTCTGTATATACGTATAATTGTGTGTGTATGTATGTGTGTATATATATATGTGTCTTGATTGGATTATCCAGAGAATAGTGCTCGATACCGTGGTAGAGCGCAATATGTAGGTGTGGGAAAAATCACAAGACTACTTCATCTCTACAGATCTGTTTCATGAGGGGTTCCCTCAATCATCAGGAGATTTTAATGGAAGCATTCACATACAATGGTTTATATAGGGCACAGGGTGGGTACAGGCAGGCGTAGGGTGTGGTGATTGGCTCATGTGTTACCTAGGAGGTGTTTCCGTCTGTGGCGGCATGTTGAAATGATTTCACTGCGCTTGTTGAGGGATGATAGATCTGGATGATATATAATAAACAGTTTCTCTTTTAAGCATAGGTTGCATCTTTTATTACCACTGTTGTAAGGTAAGCTGGATACAAGAATTTGCCATGTTATTGAATGCTGGATGCAAGAATTTTATTCAATAACATGGCAAATTCTTGCATCCAGCACACCTTACAACAGTGGTAATAAAAGATGCAACCTACGCTTAAAAGAGAAACTGTTTATTATATATCATCCAGATCTATCATCCCTCAACAAGCGCAGTGAAATCATTTCAACATGCCGCCACAGAGGGAAACACCTCCTAGGTAACACATGAGCCAATCACTACACCCTACGCCTGCCTGTACCCACCCACTCTGTGCCCTATATAAACCATTGTATGTGAATGCTTCCATTAAAATCTCCTGATGATTGAGGGAACCCCTCATGAAACAGATCTGTAGAGATGAAGTAGTCTTGTGATTTTTCCCACACACACATATATATATATATATATATATATATATATATATATATATATATATATATATATATATATATATATATATATATATATATATATATATATATATATATATATATATATATATATATATATATAATGAAAATTTAGGGTCATTGACCATATAACCCATCTTCTCTCTCCCACAAGAGGGCGGCAATATCACTCCAATTCAATTCACAGGGTGTTAAATTTAGGCCAAAACTAGCGGGGCAGTCTTTTTGTTAAACTTACGTCCCACGGACCGCACTTTGGACATTCATGAGCTTTAGCCTAGCGCTGGCCGATATTGGCTTTTATTAATATCGTGATATTTTCATGCCATATCGCGATATACAATATATATTATGATATTTTGCCTTGGCCTTGAATGAACACTTGATGCATATGATCACAGCAGTATGATGATTCTATGTGTCTACATTAAAACATTCTTCTTCATACTGCATTAATATGTGCTACTTTTAAACTTTCATGCAGAGAGGGAAATCCCAACTAAGTCAATTGACCAAAACTGTATTTATTAAATACTCTTCATTCTCTCACGGGTAACTTTTTAAATGAAAGAACAAATTAATAGTGTTGCTACCTTTTTGTAGTAACTCTTCTGCTGCATAGTTTGCATATTGCTGTTGACTGCTGAATATCTTCCCACTTGAAGCTAAACCACCGCCAGATGATGGATCCCCTGCTCTTTATTTTGGGTATTTATTGATCTTCCTCCATTTGTGATAAGTTTCGCACCATCTCTCTCTCTTGTATTGTCACAACTCCGCTCGGTCGACCTGCCTCAGCTAACGTTAGCCATGCTGCTCCCTCTCTAATCGGCGAGAGCTATTGCGCTAGACACGCAAGAGTATGTGACGTATGTAAGAAGGCGGGCTTGTTTTCCGTATCTTGTAAGAATGAGAGACGAGGAGGAGTGAGAAACGCCTGTTGTGTAATGCCCGCAGCTAAAAGCAACTCGACCTGCCTCAGCTAACGTTAGGCATCCTAACGTTAGCTCTCGGCGAGAGCATATGACGCTAGAAGAGCGACAGTATGTGACAGGCTTGTTTTTCGTCTCTGTGAGAAGGAGTGAGAAACGCCAGTAATGTAATGCACGCAGCTGAAAGCAAAGGTGTGAGAACATATAATCAAATATTACGATATAGCCATTTTCTATATCGCACAGAGACAAACCTGCGATATATCGTTTATACCGATATATTGCCCAGCCCTACTTTAGCTTGTGGTTAGCATTTACTCTTACGGTGTGTAGTATAACATTTTCAGCTATTCCTCATCTTCCAGGAATGATACTTTTAAGAAACTTGGTTCATGTGCCATTTTCGATGTGAAGATTGCTATCTTAGAAATGGCTTTTTACTATGGATTTGCGGTTGTTAGCTTGTCGCTGTCATATTTGTACAATCAATATGTATTATCAGGATATAACAATGGTATTAAAATCTTCTATCGTCGACCAGGTTTATATCGTTCATATTGTGCGTGTGTGTGTGTGTGTATAGTCAGTATCACACAACCCTACTGTTTTTGTACGGAGCCTATTTAGCTCTGGGAGTGGCGTGGCACGGATGGTAAAGCGGCAGTACCAGCAATATGAGGGTTCCAGGTTCGATCTCAGCTTCTGCCATCCTGGTCACGCCCATTGTGTCCTTGGCAAGACACTGTACCCTTGCTCCTGATGTCGTGCTTAGGGCCTTGCATGGCAGCTCTCGCCATCAGTGTGTGAATGTGGAAATAGTGTCAAAGCACATTGAGTACTTAAAAGGTAGAAAAGCTCTATACAAGTACAACCCATTTACTTTGTAAGAAGTGTGAACTCACGCCGACCTTTGAGTCACAAACTTTAGGGTTTATTAACAAATCCACCATGTGGTTCATTTGTTAAAAGGATAATAGCATAGAAAACAAAAAGGGATGCATGTTTTGGCGTCTGCCTCACAATATGAAGGTCCTGAGTAGTCAGGGTTCAGTCCCGGGCTCGTGATCTTTCTGTGTGGAGTTTTCATGTTCTCCCCGTGAATGCGTGGGCTTCCTCCCACTTCCAAAGACATGCACCTGGGGATAGGTTGATTGGCAACACTAAATTGGCCCTAGTGTGTGAATGTGAGAGTGAATGTTGTCTGTCTGTGTTGGCCCTGTGATAAGGTGGCGACTTGTCCAGGGTGTACCGCGCCTTCCGCCCGATTGTAGCTGAGATAGGCACCAGCACCCCCCGCGACCCAAAGGGAATAAGCGGTAGGAAATGGATGGATGGATGGATGTTTTGACAAATGTTCACCACTGTGTATGCAGCAATCTAGGAGTAAACGTTGTTCATGCTCCATACAGAAACAAATATAACAGCATAAGCACTGTACAGTGTGACCAATTTTCTCGCATTTACGACTAATACTAGATTGTGCGACTAGAAAAAATAAAACAGCACCACTCGCACGAATCTGAATTTGAACCTTCATTCTCATTTTGCTCCTAAAATAAATCCATGAAAAGTGAATCAAATAGAGTAAGACTTGGGGAAAAGAAACATTGTTGTTAACAACCATGATAGCAATATCAACCCTTTGGGAAGACGTGATCTTGTGTACACAGCAATGCTGCTCCCGCGACATGCTAGTTTAGCAGCAAACAAAACAACTAGACTGTCACCGCCGATTTCATTTCAACTAAGGATACAGTCTTGACTGTAAATAAACCCACATTTTTACTGCTAAATGTTATGCTTATTCATGTCGATTGTATTAACGTTCAGGGAACGTGCTGTAGTGACACAAGTAAACAACGCGGTTGGGAGAGTGGCTGTGCCAGCAACGTGAGGTTTCCTGGTTCAATCCCCACATTCTACCAACCTCGTCACGTCCGTTGTGTCCTTGAGCAAGACAATTCATCCTTGCACCTGATGGGTCGTGGTTAGGGCCTTGCATGGCAGCTTCTGCCATCGGTGTGTGAATGGGTGAATGTGGAAATAGTGTCAAAGCAATTTTTAGTACCTTGAAGGTAGAAAAGCGCTATATAACCCACATTTTCCTTTTACGTCCTACGCCCCTAAATTTAATTTAGTAACTTTAGGAGGAGACTTGAGGTATGACTTTATATGAGAATAGCTAGACAGATTTTAAGTAATGTTTATAGGTCTTGTATTTGTGCAAGACACAGCTTTATCCAATGCAAACCACCGGCCGAAAATGCACAATAAAGAATGAAAAAAACATATATACGTCGCACTGGAGTATAAGTCGCATTTTTGGGGGAAATTTGTTTGATAAAACCCAACACCAAGAATAGACATTTGAAAGGCAATTTAAAAAAAAAAAGAATAGTGAACAGGCTGAATAAGTGTACGCCAAATGACGCACAAATTACCATCTGAGAACCTGCCTAGTATGTTAACGCAACACATCATGGCAAGAGTCATTCAAATAACTATAACATATAGAACATGCTTTACGTTTTCCAAACAATCTGTCACTCCCGATCGCTAAATCCGATGAAATCCTCTTCCTCAGTGTCTCCTCTGGTATGCGCCCCGCTAGCGTCCTTTCTTTCTGGTGCTCGATTGCTATTCTCTGCAGCATATTTCACTACGTCCAGCTTGTAATCTGCAGTATATGATTTCCTTTTCGATGCCATTTTAGTTCAGTCCTTCTCAGTTTTGTAAGTTACCGCCAATATTGATGTGATCCATTTTAATAGCTCCGGCACTAGCGTATAGCATATAACAGTTAGCATATCATGACCCACAATGCACTTCTGCCATGACCCGCCCCCGCCGAATTCTTATTGGTTGGCGTGTGAGTGACGATTGCTGACGTGTGTGTGATGATTGCGGACATTTTATTCGTCGCTCACGCGAATGAGATAAATAATATGGTGTGTGGTAGCGGTGGCGGCGATGACGAACGCGGAGTTGGAATATAATTACAAGACTTTATGTACATATTTATATACATATTTATATAATATTTATATAATATGTAACTACAAGCTCCATTCACAGACAGTCCCATTGCTTTTATGAGCGGTTGAGCAAGTCAAAAGCCCAAAAAATATATATATATTTTTATTTGTGGCGGCCGTAATTCTTTTGTGGCGGATCGATGACTAAATTAATCGCCAACAACTTTTTTAATCGATTAGTTGTTGCAACCCTAAATTTCATACATAAGTCGCTCCGGAGTACACGTTGCACCCACGGCAAACTATGAAAAAAAACGTTGATTTATAGTCCAAAAAATTTGGTAATACATCGTACTTATTATACCAAGGTTCTACCAGCTAAGATGTATGGTGGAATATCTGTATCTTGTGATTGATTGATTGATTGATTGATTGATACTTTTATTAGTAGATTGCACAGTACAGTACATATTCCGTACAATTGACCACTAAATGGTAACACCCGAATAAGTTTTTCAACTTGTTTAAGTCGGGGTCCACGTTAATCAATTCATGGTAAATCAATGCAAACAGTCTCCAGCTAATTTAATACACATGTTCGCTCTGGGGCTGCACGGTGGGAGAGGGGTTAGTGCGTCTGCCTCACAATACGAAGGTCCTGAGTAGTCCTGGGTTCAATCCTGGGCTCGGGATCTTTCTGTGTGGAGTTTGCATGTTCTCCCCGTGACTGCGTGGGTTCCCTCCAGGTACTCCGGCTTTCTCCCACCTCCAAAGACATGCAACTGGGGATAGGTTTATTGGCAACCTATCAAATTAAAATGGTCCTTGTGTGTGAATATGAGTGTGAATATTTTCTATCTGTGTTTGCCCTGCGATGAGGTGGCGACTTGTCCAGGGTGTACCTCGCCTTCCGCTCGAATGTAGCTGAGATAGGCACCAGCGTCCCCCGCCACCCCAAAGGGAATAAGCGGTAGAAAATGGATGGATGGATATTTGCTCTGCTCATCCCTTAACGGCGATTACATGGAAATTTCAACACTGTCAGTGGTGAAAAGATTGAACAGAATCATTAGTCGGTGGTCCCAAACTCGCGGGCCAATTGTGGTTCCCGAGATGATAATATTGGGGTAGTAAAACCTTTGACATGAAAAAAACACACCTAATGTAAAAAAACATGGTGTTTACTTTTTGATATCAAAATAAAACACAAAGCAGTTTGGCTAATTAAGATGAAGTCTAATAAACAAGCTTTGGTCTTCTCCAATGCCGCCTTGTGGTTCAGTAACAACTGGCCAACAACAACAACAAAACTAGGAGTGAGATCTCCTACATCGAATACACAATCTTCAGAGCCTGCGTTCAATTCGATGACAAAACATTTTAGCAAGTGCTGATGTTATTCGAACGCAAATACAGGTTGCAGTTCAAGGACAAGTGATCATCATCCACAAACTAAAAACTTAATAAACAAGTTGTGATAACATTCACGACACATCACCTGCTGCATGTTTCCTCACTTCTTTAACTCTAAGTCACAGCAGCTGAAGGGCGCTGTATTGAGAAAATAAAAGAAACATCAAATAGTTTTTCTCCTTCACTGTATACTTTGTGTGGGGACAAGTGCGTCTGTCTCCAATAGTATCCACACCTGTCTTCATCTAACAGCAGTGCACTCTTAAACGCATGCTGGGAAGCGAGGGAAAATGACGTAAAGACACTTGGCCCTATTTACTCAGGGGAAATCTCCGCAGCAAAGTCCACTTAGTTAGACCGCCATGATTATCAAGCCAAACTACGCAGATGCGTATGTTCCTGACTTCGTGTTGCCTAAAATGCATTAACAAATGACGTTTTTTGGTATATAAAAAATTCGACATTATTACTCACTATCTGGAATTTTATCGCAAATTATCATTATGCCATTGACCGTTACATCCCTAGTCCATTAACAAGTAAAAAGTCTAGGGCGGTCACAGCATGTTCTTGCCACCGACACTGGTCAATTTTTAGGGCATTACGGCAAATGACGAGGGCGGTCATTGTTTAGCTACAGAAATATAATAACCACTAGGAATGTGAATCTTACATCAACTTACAAGTCAATTTGATTCCGATTCTTGGGGGACGAATTGATTCAAATTGATTCTCAATTTAAACCGATTCTAGCAATATATTACTTGATGTATAAATTATTATAATACATTTTTAAAACCGGCTACCGAAGCCAAGGCTGCACAATTTAAATTTTGATTGATTGATTGATTGATTGAAGTGATTAAGGAGACGGTAAACTTGTGTGCACTGCAATGGCCAGAACCCTAATAACAAACACCACTTGCTCTTCGGAAATAGTTTTAATAGTGACTAGGTCGGGAACAATAGTTAATAGGTCAATAATTGAACATTACATTAAAATGAAGTCAAAATACTTTGCTGCCGTTGACAAACTGTGTGTTTGTTTTCTTAGTCATATGTGAAAAAGAGATAGAGGTCTCACTTTCTGCATTGCCCTTAGCACCTGAGCACGTTTATTTAACAGTAGAATTACCTGAAGTGAGCCCTCTTCCTCCTTGGCGGGCAGAACACAAGACTGCTCGCTTACACACAGGAGGCACGGACAGAGGAAACAAGAGGAAAAAAAAACATAATTTCAAAGCCGAATGTCCTGTTACGTATGGGAACATTTCAGCTTCAACCCAGATGAACAATGTGAATCTATCAACCCAGACGAATAAGAGAGAATGCAGTGAGCACATGAGAACAACAAAAAAATAGACAACCCGACAGTTTTTTCAACTGCGATAAAAAATGCTTTTAAGATGTTACATTTTTAATTTACAGTTTTGCTTTCATAAATGAAAATGTATTTTTATTTTAGATAAGTTATTTACCTTCCAGTTACACTACAAAGGTTACAAAATTCCACAGTAATGAGTGCATTTCCTTTTAAATAGTTACTACTTCTATTATATTTTACGATTAAATGACAAACACTATAGTTTTTATTGGTTATTTCTTAATTTCAAGAGCATGACCTAGACAAAAGCTCAGTCCGTCTGCATAAAGCCAAATAATTTTAAAAGGTAACTGCACTTTTGTGGGTATTTTTTTTCTATCGTTCACAATCATTATGAAAGACATAACATATTTTTTTAATGAATTCTAAATACTAAACGTAAGTAAAAGTCTGCTTACAGCAGAGCCAATGGGAGGTCCATTATTAAAAAAAGCGGCAACAAAACTCAATTTACATTTTGTGATTTGAATATTAACCAAGTATTAGTGATATTGTTATTATAAGCGCTAACACGGACAACACTATTTATAGAGGCGCAGTGATCACAAGCTTTTGTGCCCATGTTTACATCATTGAGTGGTCACCTTAAAAGTAGATGGCTGAGAATATAATCTGACAAGTTGGGAAACTTTGCTTCACAGCTTGATCCCCCCACAACTCCCACCCTGTTTTTTGCAAGGATTATGAGACATTTTTCATCTGAATGGGAATATATGAACATTTTAGCAGTCAGCATTCTAATGACAGCAGACATTATACATTAAGTGATATTTTATTAAGTTTGTTGGCTTTCAGTCTGCAGTGAGCAAAAATCAGTGAGGGGAAAAAAGAGCAAACATTGTGATGCGTTTTTTAAATTAATGTAACGCATACGCTTACAATAATCACAATACGTACATATTATAAATGTGCTTGTCACTACTTTACACATATATACTTACATCATGTATATAAAACCCTAATGGAAGTGTTTCAATGTTTTTAGTCACTTTATAGGCAGAATTGAACGGCTCCCTTAGGCTTCATTATAAGCGGACTTTTGATTGGATTTATTTAATGTATGGAAATTGATTACAAAAAATCCATCTGACGTCATATCTTCCATAATAATTGTGAACAACAAAAAAGTGCAGTTCTCCATAAAGTAAATTATTGCATATTGTTCTGTGTGGCATTTTGTGACAATGTTGATTGACAGTCTAATAGTTACATGTCTTTCTTCACTCAGTATTTTAGCAGTTTTATGCATTTATATGTATAAGATATAAATATCACAATTTTGACAAGAAAAGTCGCAATTAGTTTTTTTTTTTTAAATCGTGCAGCCCTAACAAAGGCTACTTTTGGCTGCTTACGTAAAGGTATAGCAAGTATGTGTGGAGATGGTCTCAAACGTAATTTTTTTTAGATGTTGTAATCGATTCAGAATGTTAATCAATAAATGCATTTTAAATGATTTTCCCCAGCACCTCCTAATTCCTCCAGAAGCTATTTTCTTGCGTATGAGCTCCTTAGCTCAGAAAAGTTAGTTTGAACGGTAAGTAGTAAATTTATTGTAAAAGTATAAAAACGGTGTGTTTACAGAAAGTATTTCTGCACAGCACAAAGCCTTTTTATTTAGAAGTGCCGTAAACATTGCAGATTTTGTCAATGTCACAACCTCCTGTTGACGATACCTATAGAAATAGTCGCCATTACAGGCACAGTGTTCATCTGTGACGTCGCTAAAGCGGCTTGTATCTTAAGTGACCGAGCAATAGCAGCGCGGCAACGGCAGCAAGCAGCCCCGTGGCCCTGTAGCCCACTTCCTTTCATTGACACAAAAGTGCTCAGAGGGGTGCTAATTGCATTAGGCGTCTTTCCCCCTTCCTCGAGAGCCAGCGACTGTGTATGCGTGTGTGTGAGGGCAGGGTGTTTTAAGTAGAGAAGAGAGGCCTGGCCAAGGAAGATCTGGGATGTTTAAGGAGTAGAGGACGTGTGTGTGTGATGGGAGTAGGAGTAGGCCGAGCATGCAGGGAAGGCGTCCCCTCTGTCACCTCTGCAGCTGCTGGCAACGTCTCCAACCCCCCTTCACACACAAACAAACACACACAAGCAAGGGATGGGACCACTTACTTCCCTAACCCCTGATTTCCACAGAACGCGCCGCGGCCGCAGTCTTTCCGTTTTTATTCAAGTCAATGTGTCCGGTTCCACTGCCTGCGGTGCATCAACTCGGCGTATCAATTAAGCTAAAAAATCTGCTGGTATTGGACAGGAAGTCGTATACAAACACAAAGTATATTATCCAGTTTTACTTTCAAAATTAAATATATTTCACTTTGAAAACGTCCTAATGGGTGGGGACACGAAATCAACTTGTCAAAGGTTTTGGATGTAATTTCACCTTGTTGACTCAAATTCTAGTTTTGGAGGTCCAAAATTAAAGAACCTTATACAAGCATATCCTGGGCAGCTATGTGCACATATGGGTCCTTGTGTCTAATGCCATCTACACAGCGGCCGGTAAAGTAGGTGCTTGGTTTGTGGGAGTTGTTGGTGTCTAAAACGTTCAAGTCTATGCCATCACAGATGCACACGCATGTGGTTGTTGATGGACGGCAACACTCCAGACGTTCGGCTGTTTACTTCAGTGTTTATTTTATCACGTGGTTATGTGCAAATTTGGGAGATTTTGTAAAACTCTGCACTACTTTGCTGCATGATACTTGATGATGGTTAAAGCTGTGGCTGCATTATGATTACCAATATAACGATCACAAATTTTCTTTTTAATCAATATTGAAATCTCAAATATTCATTATGTAAAACACTTTATTTTAACCTAACCGTATGTGAGGAAGGCTTTCTAACTTAAAAGTAATGTAACTAATGAAATACAATGTAAAAAAAAACAACTAAGTACTAACTAAAATATTATATATATAATATATGTTATATATTTATTATTATTATTGTCTATTGTGAGCGAATTGTGGTGCTGAATTTCCCCCAGGGATCATTAAAGTACTTTCTATTCTAAACGAATAAATATACCATATTGTGAAATCATGAGACCATGCAAAAAAGGCACATACCACAAGGAACACACCGTACCAGGGACAGCATTTATGGAACACGTCTTTGGCCAAATAAACATATTTGTTGTTTTGGCGTGTCTTTGATAGGTGCACGGATATTGGTCTCTTTGGTGCACAGTTGCTGTTACGGTTGTCTTGCACTTTAGGCACCCCTGATTTTTTGGCTGTCTGTCGGGGCTTGGCGCCTGTGGAGGTCTGCTCTCTGAGCATCCATAACTCTTATTTGGATTATTGGCTTCATGCGTGCAAGTGAATGCGGTTGAATGGAAAAAAGTAGTGGTGTTGATGCTTAGTGTGTCCCTGAAACTCAATTTGTCCGGATGTGCACACCATGCAAAGCAGTTTTGCGGGGTGAGACGTCTGAACGTGAGCATTTCCGGTGTGCGTCCGTGTCCCGGGTTTGTAATGTGTGCCTGTTTGGCACACTGTGGGTTGATCTCTGGGAGAGGAGGAAGACCAATGTGTGTGGGTTGGCTACCAATTAGGGCTAGGCAATATGGACCAAAACTGTTATTCTGGTATTTGTTGGCAAAATGATGATATGCGATGGGAACATGCGAAGTGGTTAAGATTACCTTTGTTTTTGTATGGTGCGATAACCAGTGTCGAGAGTACTCTGATTATTTTTGTTGTAAGTAATAACGCGTTGTTGCTTATTCTTTTAACTGATGTCTAATATTGGCACAGATTACACATATTACGTCTCTAATGGGTATGTCGATGTTAAATAGCAGACAGCTTCCAGAAATGATCTTGGATTGCGCCACGGACATGATGCTAATATCAAGAATGTATCGGGTCGGATGCAAAATAAACATGACAGAAGAGTTTTGTCAAAGGAAATTTTGGACAAAAATCCTCGAAACAAAACTTTTAAATGTCCCAAAGTTCATTCAAAAGGCTCTGTGGATTGATGGAAGTAGTTTGAAATCCGAAGGAAAAGACCGTTAGTGCCTTGACTGATAGCCAGACGAAGGTTACTATTGTTCTGGACTATCTTCGTTGTGCGGGAAGGTTAATCAACTGACTTGCACAAATGCAGCGTGAAGAAGTTTGTGTATGCCTTTTCTTTTTTTTTCTACCACCGAAGCACTTAAAAAGCTTGTGTTCTTTTGATTTGTGAAGTGAATTATATTTATATAGCGCCTTTTCTCTAGTGACTCAAAGCGCTTTACATAGTGAAACCCAATATCTATTTTTTATTTATTTTTTTACATTTAAACCAGTGTGGGTGGCACTGGGAGCAGGTGGGTAAAGTGTCAGGCCCAAGGACATAACGGCAGTGACTAGGATGGTGGAAGCCGGGATCGAACCTGCAACCCTCAAGTTGCTGGCACGGCCGCTCTGCCAACCGAGCTATACCCCCCCCAAGCAAATAAACATTCTCCTCCTCATTTAAGTTGTTGCTACGTACGGGGGACGGTGTGGCGAAGTTGGGACAGTGGCCGTGCCAGCAATCTGAGGGTTACTGGTTCAATCCCCACCTACCATCCTCGTCACGTCCGTTGTGTCCTTGGGCAAGACACTTCACCCTTGCTCCTGATGGGTCCTGGTTATCGCCTTGCATGGCAGCTCCCACCATCAGTGTGTGAATGGGTGAAAGTGGAAATACTGTCAAAGTGCTTTGGGCTCCTTTAAAAAGGGGTAGAAACGTGCTATACAAGTACTACCATTTACCATTTTTATTTTTTTTACGTTATATTAAATCTTCTTTTGGGTTCTAGCCAGTGCATGGAGACTGACACATGCGCGATAGGAAGGGTCCTCTCGGGCCGCACACAACCCCTTGAGATATTTGGTTTCCAATTGTATAATCCAGGTGTGATTGTCGGACTTTTCAAAAACCAAGCACGTTCGGATTAAGGTGTTTCCATGGGTTGTAGAAGGCTTATTTAGAGCCAAACAATTTGAGAAATCGGAGTAATTTAGTGCATGGACACATACTATTATGCTGTCCATTTCACCTATTTCAAGTGCGTTTTATCTGATTACTCTCTTCCATCCATCCATTTCCTACTGCTTGTCCCTCAAGTCGAACATTAATATCCATTACTATATTACTAAAATATTTATTAATTGCAGTCCTAACTGGCTTGTTTCTACCAATTGCACAGTTTGAAGTGGGTGAGTGACATGCGCAGTGTGTTTTTACTGTTCATTTTGTTTTCAGATTTTCTTTTGGTAGTGGTCAGCGGGAGAGGAAATATCTAATCTTCCGTAAGTAACTGGATGGGAATAGAAAGCTCTGTATTGTTACTTTTTACGTTAATCTACAATGGAGGAACATTACACTTCTGACATCATCTAAGAAACCTTACTGACAGTTTTCATACATGTCCTGTCAAACTTCGACCCATAGGTGATGTCAGAGTAAAACCAATTGATCTTTTTATTTAAATAAAATAACCCACATTGTTTACACAGTAGATATACAATTAAATTTAATTCCATATTGTTATTCACAAAAAAGGTGTCTATTGTTTCGACTCCTCCTTTTTCCCTACGGGCCGGTACCAAGTAGTTTGGACCCCTGGTTTCATACATCTTTGCACAGCTTTTTTTTTTTTTTTTAAACTACAGAATTGCAAGGCTATTGTTAGCTCTAAACTGTGTGCACATACAAGAGTTGATTTTAAAGTAGTATAAAATGGTCAGCTAGGTTCATTTGTTTCAGGAGGTTGATGCTTCACTAACTTTTGTAAGTGACACGATTTAAACATTTGGTTTTATGGTGTTAATTATGTAGTCATTACATCGACTTATGCATGCAGCCTGTCCTCTTTTTTTAGAGACGCTACTTTGGATGCTGCAATGCATTCCAATCTTTACGTATATCCTTTACATCATACTGCATATTGCATTATTGTAGTGTCCATGACAATAGAAATATCTCTTTTCTGGCACAGTCGAGCTCTCCTTGGCAGGCGGAGTGTCATTGTCACCTCAGCAGCTCTCCACCTTGTTTTTAATTGCCTCCGAGTTAATTAGCCCAGTAAGTGTGAAACAATGTTGTCAGACTACTCCTGCACAGCCATGCTTCTACTCCACTTTCCACTCTGGCCCCCCTGCTGAGCCGAGTGGAGGCATCATAGGTGGAAATGTGGAGCGTTGAAACACAAATATCATTTAGACATCATGCTTTTACCTGGCAGAGCTACTCATAGAAGGCTATGTTCACTTTAAAATAGAATTATATGGATGTGGATCACCTGCAACACTACACATGGAACACAATGTTTTGAGATGATTGACAATCAAATTTAGAAATTTGATGGGTGGATGATAAGGTTTTAATTTTACTCAGTTGTCTAATTAAGTCATGAGGTCTAAATCGTGTGGCTAATTTAGCCACCAAACTCTTAAGTCATGCTGATTTTAATGTAATGTTTTGATGACATTATGGCTTTGCAGAAATATGTGGTGTGGAATTGTAACTTTTTATGGCAAACTATTATTAGGATCACTAATCATTTTGTCACATTTTTTTATAAGTCAGCGTAAACATACAACCACACTATAAAATGTGGGCAACATTTTTAGGAAACGCTTTAGAACGGGGGAGCAAGACTTCCCCCTTCACTTTTACATTTTGAAATGCCTCACTAAATGGATGATTTTGTCCTAAATAAATCAAAGTCAACAATCCTCTATATGACAGGAGCACGCTGCTGTTATTAAGGCTGGTTTATGATTGTACGCAGTCACCACTAGGGTTTTCAAAGTTATTGCCTCACTAACGACGACAACTGTCCATTTTAAAGAGGAACTACACTTTTTTTGGGAATTTTGCCTATCATTCACAATCCTTATGTAAGACAATAACACATGTTTTTTTTTTTTAATGCATTCTAAATAGTAAATAAAAATGCGATCAAAAGTCCGCTTACAATATAATAAGGATGTAGCGGTAAACTCTGATGATGAACTGCGGTAAAATTCCAGACAGTTATACAATTTAAATTGTTAATTACCGCAAATACTTAATTTATTAATGCATTTTAAGGCAATGCTGCTTAGTTCCTGGAAACAGAAATGTTGCAGCACCAACGCATGAGCACTAACGCCGGACATTGCTTGAGAACTTTCCTATGGGGAGGTTCCCTTCGAGTAAAGGGAGCCGATTGCTTCGTTTCACTTGATTTCACTTCTATTTCCGTGGGGTCTTTGCGTGCATTTTATAACACACTCACTCAACCTTTATTTTACTGCTAACTTTGTTAGTGTTCAAATAACATCAATCCTAGCTCAACTGTTTTGTCATCTTATTGAATTGAATGCAGACTGTGTTGTCAGTGAGGCACAAAGATTGAGAAGTGAGAAGTATCAATCTTCTTTATTTTTGTTAGCCAAAGTGTTGCACGGAACCACATGGTGTTGTTGAAGAAGAACAAAGCTTCTTTATTAGACTTTATCTGCATTAGCCTAACTGCTTTGTGTTTTGTATTGATATCAAAAGTAAACACCATGTTTTTACTTTACTTGTGGTTTTTAATGTGACAAAGTTATTAAAAACCGCACTTAAACATGCTTATATATATATATATTAAACATGCCAACAAAAGAAGTCTAATTCACAAATGATTAAATATAAATCATATATATAATTTGTTTAAATGTTATTTACATATATATAATTTATTTACATGTTTAATATATATACAAGCATGTTTAACAAGGTGAGTCACCTCATCTTCACACACACACACACACTTATAATAAATATATATATATAATATATATATGTATATATATACACGAATATAATTTAATTATTTGTGAATTAGACGTTTTTTGTTGACAAATTATACATTATATTTGTATATATATATATATTATAAGTGTGCGTGTGTGCGTGCGTGAAGATGAGGTGGCTCACCCTGTTAAACATGCTTGTATATATATTAAACAAACATGTCAACTAAAATGTCTGATTCACAAATAATTAAATATGAATCATTCATATATATATATTTATTTGTATGTGTATGTATATATATGTGTTTGTGTGTGTGTGTGTATATCCATCCATCCATTTTCTACCGCTTATTCCCTTTCGGGGTCGCGGGGGGCGCTGGCGCCTATCTCAGCTACAATCGGGCGGAAGGCGGGGTACACCCTGGACAAGTCGCTACCTCATCACAGGGCCAACACAGACAGACAACATTCACACACTAGGGCCAACTTTTATATATATATATATATATATATATATATATATATATATATATATATATATATATATATATATATATATATATATATATATATATATATATATATATATATATATATATATATATATATATATATTGCGGGTTTGAGGAAAAATCTATTTGATTACAAATCTAATCGTTTATGTTGTGCGATTCAGAATCTATTCAAATTTTTAAAAAATCAATTTATTATTTTTTTTTTTTATCAATCCAACAAACCACTAAACTGCAATACCATAACAATGCAATCCAATTCCAAAACCAAACCTGACTCAGCAACACTCAGAACTGCAATAAACAGAGCAATTGAGAGGAGACACAAACACGACACAGAACAAACCAAAAGTAGTGAAACAAAAATTAATATTATCAACAACAGTATAAATATTAATTATAATTTCAGCATAGCAGTGATTAAAAATCTTTCATTGACATTATCATTAGACATTTATAAAGGTAAAAAAAAAGTGTCACAGTGGCTTACACTTGCATCGCATCTCATAAGCTTGACAACATACTGTCCAATATTTTCACAAAGATAAAATAAGTTATATTTTTGGTTCGTTTAATAGGTGAAACAAATTTACATTATTGCAATCAGTTGATAAAACATTGTCCTTTACAATTATAAAAGCTTTTTAAAAAAAATCTACTACTCGGCTAGCATGTCAGCAGACTGGGGTAGATCCTGCTGAAATCCTATGTTTTGAATGAATACAGAATCGTTTTGAATCGGAAAAATATCGTTTTTGAATCGAATCGAAAAAATCGATTATCGAATCGTGACCCCAAGAATCGATATTGAATCGAATCGTGGGACACCCAAAGATTTACAGTCCTTATATATATATATATATATATATATATATATATATATATATATATATATATATATATATATATATATATATATTTGTGAGTCAGGTGTTTTTTGTTGACTATTTATAAATTTTATTTGTGCGTGTGTGTGTGTGTGTGTATGTATGTATATATATATATATATATGTGTGTGTGTGTATATTATAAGTGTGCGTGCATGTGATGATGAGGTGGTTCACCTTGACTTGCTCATTTAAAAAATAGCTCGCCTGCTGACAGTGTGGGCACCTCTGTTATACAACATATTATGGTCAAACTCTTAATGGATCTGTCCCGATACAGTATATACATGTCAATGTACATAACTTAAATACCTCTCTATGAGAATGTAAAAAAAAAAAAATAGCAATAAAGGAATCATGTAATTAGAAAAAATGACACATTAATACTATATATGAACAAAACATATATATTGATAACGGTTATCTATAGTCTTTTTATGAGACATTAAACATTACATGATGGCATCACGTTCACACCCCACCTCAATGCTGTTTTACCAAACATAATTAATAATTGTGATTATTTTTGAATTTTAAAACTGATAAAATTAATCTTAAAACCTAATTATTATCTTGTCCATAACCGTGCAGCCCTAAATGTAAGACTAGTTTCGTAGTGGCTTATGCAGCCCATTTAGACACTTTTGATTAAGGGCTGTATAAATATTTTTTATTAATTGATTGATTTCATACATGAACACTATTTTTAACTATTTGGACAAAAAGTACAGTTACATGTTATCTTACCAGGTGCCATCTTGCACAATTTTATCATTCATGTTTATTTATGCATGTTATTACTGTTTCTTCCATATTACTTTGTTTATAATGCGCTTGCGCGCAAAACCAATGAAGTTGGCAGGTTGTGTAAATCATAAAAATTAACAGAATATAATATGCAAATCCTTATCAACATATATTTAATTTAATAGCCCGCTAACACAATATATTGAAAGTTTTAACCAAGAAACTTTTTTTTTTTTTTTTTTGCAAATCACTAACTTAGAATTTAATGACAGCAACACATTGCAAAAAGTTGGCACAGGGGAAGTTTTACCACTGTGTTACATGTCCTTTCCTTTTAACAACACGCTGTAAACGTCTGGGAACTGAGACCCATTTTTAAAGCTTTTCAGGTGGAATTATTTCCCGTTCTTGCTTGATGTACAGCTTAAGTTGTTCAACAGTCCGGAGTCTCCGCTGTTGTATTTTAGTCTTCATAATGCGCCACACATTTTCAATAGGAGACAGGTCTGGACTACAGGCAGGCCAGTCGAGTACCCGCACTCTTTTGCTACGACGCCACACTGTTGTAACTCGTGCAGAATGTGGCTTGGTATTGTCTTGTTGAAATAAGCCGGGGCATCCATGAAAAAGACGTTGCCTAGATGGCAACATATGTTGTTCCAAAACCTGAATGTACCTTTCAGCATTAATGGTGCCTTCACAAATGTGTAAGTTACCCATGCCTTGGGCACTAATTCACCACCATACCATCACAGATGCTGGCTTTTGAACTTTGCGCCCAGAAAATGGTTATTTTCCTCTTTTGTCCGGAGGACGCGACAGCCAGTTTACAAAAACTATTTCAAATGGGGACTCGTCAGACCACAGAACAATTTTTCACTTTGCATCAGTCCATCTTAGATGAGCTCGGGCCCAGAAAAGCCGGCGGCGTTTCTTGTTGTTGATAATGGCTTTCGCTTTGCATAGTAGTTTTAACTTGCACTTACAGATGTAGCGACAAACTGCAGTTACTGACAGTGTTTTTCTGAAGTGTTCCTGAAACCATGTGATGATATCCTTTACACGCTGATGTCGTTTTTTTGATGCAGGGATCGAAGGTCACAGGCATTCAATGTTGGTTTTCGGCCTTTCTCCAGATTCTCTGAACCTTTTAATAATATTACTGACCGTAGATGGTGAAATCCCTAAATTCCTTGCAGTAGCTTGTTGAGAATTGTTGTTTTTAAACTGTTGGACAATTTGCTGATGCATTTGTTGACCAGTTGGTGACCCTCACCCCATCCTTCTTTTTGAATGTCTGAGCCTCCCTATGCCTCCCCTTTTTTTCCTACATTTTCTGTTAGTGAGCTAACTATCCTCAATTATTTTACCCTCAGCAAGCTTTACGGATCCAAAATATGTCGAAACTTCAGATTGTGTCCGTTAACTACAAGAGCAAAATCTCAAGAGCAATGTCCGTGTTTAGTTTTTCGCCGTTGCAAACAGCACTACTACAAATGCACCATCTTCGGAGGCGCGGCTGCCGCTGCTTTTCGAATGAGTGAGCAATGTTGCCTAAAATGCAATAATAAATGAAAATATTTCGATAATTACAACATTAAACGGTATTATTTAGGGTGTGGAATTTTACTGTGGTTTGTCATTATACAGTTCACCGTTACAGCCCTAGTCAATTAACAAGTAAAAAGTCAAGGGCGGTCACGGCATGCTTGCCATCAATGCTGGTCAATTTTTTAGGGCATTACGGCAAGTGACAAAGGCGGTTGTGGCATTTGCCTCAGTTGCCGTGGTTAGAGTCGAACCCTGCGTGTATATGTACATACTAGGGATATAACAGTATAATGATAAACTGCGGTAAAATTCCAAATGGTGAGTAATACCGTTTAATTTTTTAATTACAGAAAAACCTCAATTTATTAATGCATTTTAGGCAACACTGCTTACTTCTTGAAAACTGAAGCGCTGCTGTGCATGCGCACTTGTGCCGTTAAGCCAGAGAAAACATGGCTACGACTACACAGATTTTGCTTTGAAAATGTTTCCTCAGAGTAAACGGAACCTGTTGCTTCGTCTTCCTTCATTTCAATCGCTTTTAATTCTGTGAAGTCCCGGTGTGGTTTTAGGAGCACAATGCTGTTGGAGAAAAATATTTGATGTTGTGGTTTAATTTTGAACGTGCAACTAGCGCCCGTCCGTCAGCTGCTGGGACTGAGAGTTACCATGCAGCAGGCGATGTGTCAGGACTGTTGCCACAACTTGTTTATAAAGTCTGTAGCTTGTTGACTGGGATGCTCGCTTATCCTTTAATTTAACTGCTAATATTGTCAGTGTTCCAATCACATAAATACTAGGTCAAATGTTTTGTAATCTCATCGAATTGAACGCAGGCTATGTTGTCGGTGAGGCACAAAGATTGTGAATTTTAGATGAGAGATATCACTCCTGTTTATTTTTGTTAGCCAAGCTCTTGGACTGAAAGTACATGTTTGTTGAAGAACAAAGCCTGTCTATTTGATTTGACCTTCATTCGCCAAACTGCTTTGTGTTTTATACCCTGTATAAAACATTAAACATGTTGGTGTATAGTTAAAAATTAAACAAGTTGGTGTATAGTTTATCCATCCCTCCGTTTTCTTAATTACTACACAAAATATTTCTGCTCAAACTCTTAATGGATCTGCCTCAATACAGCATGTACATGTACACACAGTCATACATGTAAATGCTCTCTATGAAAATGTAAAAATATACTTAAAGGCATCATGTAATAAAAAAAAAAAGCTGATGCGCTGATACTATTAATGAATACAAATACCAATATTTGTCTTTAATATATAGATAACATTTATCTAGAGCATTTTAGTAGAAATGACCAATTACATGATAGTGTCACACCCCAGTACTGTTTTACCAAACATAATGAATAATCCTGATTTATAATCTTGGTTTCAATATTGATAAACAAAATTATTTTAATGATTATTTTACCCTTAATCGTGCAGTCCTATGTGTAAGACTAGAACTCGTATATGAACCCTGTTTTTATATATATGAACAAAAAGTGCAGTCTTGTGCCTTGCAAAATTTTTACATTAATTTTTATATTTATCTATGGTATTGTTTTGTTTCTGCCGTATTACTTTCTCACACACATACTTTTACAATGTAAATTAACATGTTTTTGTCTCAGGCTGCCACACATTAGAACAATATGCAATAATTTACTTTACAAATGTTTTGCTTCATGCAGACAGACTCAGAGCGCTTGTCCACACCATGCTCTTAAACTGAAGAAATAACAAATAACAATACAGCGTTTAATTTAATCATATAATAATGAATGTGAATAACATTTTGAAAACACAACCTTTTCTCATGATTGTAGAATTTTTTTTTTAACCATTGTACTGTAATTGGAAGGTAAATAACATTATAAATAAACAACAATTAAATACTCATCTTTGTAAGCAAATATTTAACTTAAATAGATATTAAACATATTAAACTGCATTTTTTACCCAGTTGGAAAATCTAGGTCTGCTTGTCCTTTTTTTTGTTGCCATCATAGCATTCTTGCTCGTTCATCTGGGATGATTGGCTCATATTGCCCCTCCGCTTTCAAGCTGGAATATTCCCACAACAGGACATTTGGCTTTGTAACTATTTTTTCCCCACCTAATTCTTGTTACTTTGCGGAACTTCTTACCAGCGAGTTGCAAGGCTCTATGTCCGTTTTTCCTGTGTGTGCAAAGCTGGCAGTCTTACTCTCCGCCCATCCAGACAAAGATTGTGGATAACTGTGAAGAGGGCTCTCTGCGTTCGGTTAATTCTACGTGTTTTTTTTTCCTTCAATTATTCTACTGTTAAATGTTCTGGGAGTGTTGCACGGAGTGAGACATCTTTTCTCCCTGCTTGAAGTAAGAGACGAAGACACGCTATTCAGATTGGGGTACATGTCTGTCAAACAAATGCCTCCTGCGGTTACGTTATCGTACTAATTAAAACCTCAATGTCGATTCGATTTTGATTAATCGTGCAGCCCCAGCTGGAATGCATTGTTTTTAACGAAAGGATCCAACGGGAAAAGTTTATAGTTCTTTGATTGCTCTCTTGTGTTGTACTTTGACGACGGTGCCTTCATTAGTGCCGTGGCCTTTCGTCCGAGCACATGTGGCAAAAGAAGCGATGCTGATCTTTAGAGGTCTTTCCTCCTCGCTCGCACAATCCTCCATGCCACTCGCATCGCCAGCCATAGATCACGGCTGTCGCAGCATGTGTAGGTGCTTGCACCCCTCTGTTAGCCTCATCACTCATTCCTCCCTCGTCAGCCGGGATGCTGATCTCAACCCCCCCCTCCCCCCTCGCGTTTTCGTTCACTTGCTTTCTCACACACATTTTTTTAATTAGGCACACAAAAAATAAAAATCAAAGAAGGCATGAATATTCATAAGAAAGCCACATTAATATGCACAATTATGCAAATCAGCATGCAATTAAGCCTTGTGTCTCCAGAGAGCTTGGATAGCATTAGTGCACAAGACGGGCAAGAAGAGGATGATGGGGGTATTTTGAGGAGTTTTCAGCTTCACCAGCCTTTTGGCTGAGTGTTTCCTTTGTGTGTTGCACATGGTGTCTTTCTTTACCTAAACATGGCAGCGTGCGTTTCGGCTTTGCATCTTGTTTTGAGCCAGTCTACACGTTTCCATTTTGCTTGAAAATGATTAGCTAAATTGCTTGTTTTGTTCTTTCCCAAGTCTTTATAATGAACACTGATCATTACGCTTAGAATTTTTTTCCCATAGATATATTTTGCATCATATTGTATGTTTAACGCAACAGCAGCTTATTTAATCGTTATAGTTTTTCTTAATGGTTTGCACAAGTCCACTGTGGCCACTTAAGCACATAACATTTTGGTGGCATGGTCCTTTTAATGTTATTCCAGCATCAATGATGCACATTGATATCTTCAGCTGTTTTCTTGCTCCACATTAATTTACTTGCCTCAATTTATAACAAAACTGTCTTATTTCAGCACTTGACGAGCGCAGCAGCTCTGGTTCCTGGGGTTCGGCAGAACAGAATAGTCCTTCCTTCAGCCAAGGACGGGTAAGATCTAAATGCAGTTTTCCCAAATTGTTGCCAGATGCATATTTTGTAAATTACTGCTTTTGCTAATCAAACATACATGCTCCCCCAACAGCAGGGCGGCTGAGTTCTGTGCTCGTTTGATGTGAAGTTGTAGTTTTGCTCTGTACCTAATAACCTTGGCTTTGATTCCTGAATTGGCAAGCCATCTAGTAGCCCAAAACCTCTGTGAAAGCCCACCGGTAATTCCTGTCTCACATCCGCCATAACTGCCTTGGCACCGCTCAGTGTAAAATATAAGGAACAAGGGCTGAAGTGCATGCAGCAGGCTTTGATTAGCACGCATCGATAATTAAGAAAGTCTCTTCGAATCCCCCAAGCTGATGCAGATTTGTCTGGCATGTGTCCTGCGAGTTAAGCAGCAGAGTAGAGAGAGGAAAACCTTAAAAGCCAGTAGTTGTGCCAACATGAGGGCGATAGCCAGGAAGAGTGGTTATCATGCCTATTGAGCCATAATCTTCTCAAAAGCATCATGTCCTATGCACCGTGTGTTCCTGCAGGGCTATGGAGAAGGAGCCCACTACAGTGAACATGAAAGCTTGTCCTCTCCTTTCATAAGTTCAGGGATTGCAGGTAAGATGTGCAAAGTATTTGTTCTTATTAGGATCTGAAGTCTAATCTATTTGTTATTTTTGTTCAATGTTATTGTATTAGTCAACTCTTTTTGTTAGGGACGTCATGGTATGAAAATGTTCCACGGTTATTGTGACCAAATTTATCACGTTTTTTGCGGTATTTTTAAATGTGATCAACATTTTCAAAAACTAATTATACTGAAATCTTTTATCCAAGTTTTATTGAAAAACAACACATTCAAAATTATTTTGTTTGGATAAGAAGCATTATTGTAAATAAGAACACCACACTTGTATGTCGAGTAAAAACTGAATGTGCACATGAAAACAACACAAACATTTAAAACGTAAGTAATATGGCAGATACAAAATACCATTATTAAGTAAAAATGTGAAAATTGTGCAAGATAACATCTTATGGAGATAAGAGTTAAATATTGAAAGATGGCACCTGATGGCCATAAGACGTAACTGTACTTTTTGTCCTTATAAAAAAAAAATTGTGTTAATTTATGAGATTTAGTCTTAGACATAGAGCTGCACAATTATGGCCAAATGAATAATTGGGATTATTTTTTTATCAATCGTGAAATCGCGATTGTTAATCAGGATTTTTCATTATGTTAGGTAAAACAGTGTTGAGTTGGGTTGTGAACGTAATGTCTAACAGGGCTATCGACAAACGTTATCCACATATTTAAAGGCCAATATCTGTCTTTATGTTCATTAATAGTATCAAAGTGTCAGTCTTTTCACATTACATGATGCCTTTATTGCCTTGTTTATATTTTGATAGAGAGAAGTATGTTTTAAAGTTATGCACATGTACCTAATGTATGTACGTGTACATGCTGTATCGGGACATATCCATTAAGATTTTGAACAGAAATAGGTCGTAGAGGAATTACTATACATTATAAAACATTAACAAGCGCTGTGTCACAAATGTTTTTTAATGTAACTTTGTGAAATGAACAAATCCACATGTTGTGGATACGGTGTATACTTTGATAGCAATATAAAACACAGGGCAGTTTGGCTAATGAAGCTAAAGTGTAATAAACAAGCTTTGTTCTTGTCCAACAACACCATGTGTTTCAATGCAACAGTTTAGTCAACAAAAATAAACAGGAGTAATAACTCACATCTAATACGCAATCTTCACAACCTGCGTTCAATTCGAAGAGATGACAAAACATTTTAGGTAGTATTTATGTTATCGGAACACTGAAAACGTTAACAGTTAAATAAAGGAGAAGTGATCATCCCAGTAAACAAACAAAAATATATATCATTCGCAAGTTGTGGCAACGTTCCCTGCACATCAACTGCTGCATGTTTCCTCACGTCATTAACTGTGTCAAAGCAGGACGCTGTGTTTAGATAAAGAAGGCAACATCGCTACGATGTACTTTTAGCGTTGGGAGAATGCCTCTCCAATATTGTCGACACCTGTAGTCATCTAATAGCAGCGGTGCACTCTTGATCGCACGGCGAGACATCACGGAAATGAAGCGAGGAGAAAGGAAGTTAAACGAAGTGCTCAGCTCCATTCAGTCCGAGAGGAACTCTACTGAGCAAAGTCTGTGTAGTTGCTCTCCGACATATTTTAAGCCATACGACGTTAGTGCGCATGCAACGGCACCGCTGTGACTCCGTTTCTAGAAGTAAGCGGTGTTGCCTAAAATGCATTTATAAATCAAATTTTTTCGGTAATAAAAAATGTAAACGGTACTACTAACCGTCTGAAATTTTACCGCGGTTTATCATTATACCGTTAACTGTTACATTCTAACTTTATATGAATACATACTGTAGTTTGGTCCAGATTTGTATTTGTCACTGTCAATATGTTTGTATGCATGTGTGTGTTCATTGTGTCAGTGTCAGGCCACTGAAGCAGAAACCTTGTCTAGGGTTTTATCTGGCAGGCGGCCTAATGAAACTAAGCGTTCAAAAAGAGGATGGCATCTATGGAATTTTCTTACTTTTCAGAAATCCAACTTTTTTGTTTGAGCACAAATTTTTACCTCTGAAATAGGGATGATTTTTTTTTTTACTAATGCTCATTCATAATTTCATCTTTTAGGTAAAAATGAGAGGCCATCGTACCCTGCATTTGCAAATCAGGTATTTTTCCACTTGATATATGAACAACCTGGGTCACATTTCCACCAAATTGTGCATTTTAGTTGAACTCGCCATGGGAAAGTGTACTTTATAGTTGTGATGGTAATGTGACATTTTAACCGCATTAAAAGTGAAGCACGGGGCAACAATGTGTGCTAACATCCCTTAAAAAAGAAAAGCAAAGACTTGGTCAAATAGAGTTGATGTATAACACTGTACATATTGCTGTGCGATATAGACAAAAATACATCTCCTTAAAGGTTATTTTATATCCTAATAACAAGGAATATGACAATGTAATATTTGTGTCTTAAAATTCTGCAGTGTATTTGGAAAGCATTCACAGTGCTTCACTTTTTATACATATGTATAAAAATTGTACATCTGTATTAATAATGTGAAAAGTTTTTATTTTTAATTTTTGCTAATTTATTAAAACTATAAAAATCACATTTACAGGAGTATTCACAGCCTTTGCGCAATACTTTGTTGATGAACATTTGGCAGCAATTAGTCTTTTTGAATACGACGTCGCAAGCTTGGCACGCCAATTTTTGGGCAGTTTCGCCCATTCCTCTTTGCCCATTTCTCTTTGCAGCACCCCTCAAGCGCCATCAGATTGGATGGGAAGTGTTGGTATTCATTCAGGGTGAAGCCATCTTTTTAAAACCCAAGTAAACAGTTCATTTAGATCATGTTTCCTTTTTAAAGATTGAAATTAACGTATCTAGATTAATGGATTAGAAACCTTTTCCCTCTTGATTTACTGTATAATTACATCCTACAATATGTGCCAGACTCCATCAGGGATCATGGCGCTGTTCTTAACAACGTCACGAGCGTAGAAGACAAAGTCAGAGGGACTGTTACAAGAAGAACGATAGAGATTAAATAAGTCATCAATTTTAAAAAATATGATAAAATATAAACCAATAAGAGGCAGAATGTTCACAAAGAAGTCTGATTTGACTCGTGACATGACATGAATATATTTCAATTGAGTGAGAAATGTCTACAAGCAACATTGTTAATCCTACTTTATTTAAAGACTTTAGGATAGAATGTCTAACTCCATATATAACAATTTTACCACTTCATTGATTTATAATCCAACAATTATTAATAATTCATTATGTAGTGGAAAGTTTATATTTAAATAGTCAGATCAATCCCATACTATGGCATTTTTCTCTGTCCTCGATCACCATAACCACAAGAACCGAAGCAGATGTCATTGAAACACAAATTAAAACATTACAACATTGTTATTCGTTAGATCCAAGAGCTTCTGCTAGTGACAGCTACAAGCCCTGGCTTATGCTATTATTAGCATGTAGTATTTTCTTGCCCTACCCACAATCCCCACATATCTAAACAACCTGAAATGGCAACACTTGTCCCCTATTGTACAGGAGACACAAAGCATTTGGCTAATGGCTAATGGTCAGTTTAGAGAGAGTATGTGAACATATGGTAGAAATAAATGTTTTGTTTGAAAAATCAGACTAAATAAATGCCTATAAACACACTGACTGTTAAAGATGTGTTAAACCGTGTGTACAAAGCCCAACTGGACTGCTCAATGCATACAGGGCTTCACATGATCGCATTTCAAAAAAGCAGTCTTAAAAGAATCTGTTTCTGTAGCATTCTTATTTATTTAGTTCAACCTGGTCTTTTCTGTTTTTTTCCAGCCTGGTTTTCTTCCCAGTGACATTGCAATGCCTAGTCCGGATGCAATGTCTCCTTCTGGCCTCAAGTCAGGCTCCCAGTTTTATCCGTCCTACCCAAACAATCCCCGAAGGAGGCCACCTGAAGGAGGTTTGGGTAAGATAACAAACATAGGAGCATTTAATGGTCCCATTTGTAACTTTTTTTCAACCATTTTAAATTGGTGTCAGAGCTCTCACAGTTGTATACTGGAGGTGTGTTTTCCAAAATGTATTTTTAATGCTGGAATTTAGACACAAGTGTTTTTTGCAAACTCAACTGGGAACACCGTTTTGTGTTTGTAGTTAATGAGATGGTTCCAAGATATGCTATTGTGCACTTTTATATACAGTTTATACGTTTCTATACACTTACTCAATGTAGTAGAGGCCATTTATCAGATACATTGTAATATTGTGTGGGATGCCTACCGTGCTAATTTGAAATCCACCGATATATTTGTTTTAGTTAGATAAGTAGGAGTCACCGATATTTGGAGCTGGTATTCAATTGTAATGACATTTACCTAAAGATGAATAGTATACGTCAGTAAACCGCTGGACAAGGCTTTAAAGAGGAACATTATCACAATTTCAGAAGGGTTAAAACCAATAAAAATCAGTTCCCAATGGCTTATTTTATTTTTCGAAGTTTTTTTTCAAAATTTTACCCATCACGCCATATCCCGAAAAAAGGCTTTAAAGTGCCTGATTTTAACCATCCTTGTATACACCCGTCCATTTTCCTGTGACGACACAGCGTGACATCACCACAGACAAAGATGGCGGATAGCACAGAAAGGTATAGCATAGTAGTTTGGATTCAGACTTGGATTTCAGCGGCGCAAGCGATTCAACAGATTACGCATGTATTGAAACGGATGGTTGGAGTGTGGAGGCAGATAGCGAAAACGAAATTGAAGAAGAAACTGAAGCTATTGAGCCATATCATGACAGACAGCGCGGAACGGGAGGAAGCAAGGACGAATTCGGCGATCGCCTTCCAACCAGCGATTGGTATGTATTTGTTTGGCATTAAATGTGGGTAGGGGGAAAGGCTGGATGCAAATATAGCTACAAATGAGGCATAATGATGCAATATGTACATACAGCTAGCCTAAATAGCCTATTAGCGTGCCGTGAACAATATGTCGGATTAGCACACTCCACGTAAGTCAACTTGAATCCGTCCCTGTTACACCCTCCGACAACACACCGACCGGCGAGGCATGATGTCTCCAAGGTACGGAAAACGGTCGAAAAAACGGAAGATAACCGAGCTGATTTGACTTGGTGTGTGTAATGTGTTTGAGAAAATGGCGGATTGCTTCCTGTTGTGTCGTCACGGGTGAAAGGTCATTGCTCCGACAACGAACAATTGAAAGGCGTTTCAATCGCCAAATTCACCCTTTTTAGAGTTCGGAAATCGGTTAAAAAAACATATGGTCTTTTTTCTGCAACATCAAGGTATACATTGATGCTTACATAGGTCTGGTGATAATGTTCCCCTTTAAGTCGTTTTATTTTTTTATTTTTATTTTTTTAGGAAATGGCGGACAAGTAGCAACATAATGTTTTGTGCGGCGTTAATGTTGTGGTTAATTTACCAGCAAAATAATTCAGAGGATAACACAAACACCTTTATTACGTGTGTCAGCATTAATATTTGCATTTCAAAATGTAGGAAATCTCCTGGAAATTGGTAAAAATACGGAATTTTTCAAATTTATTTTGAACATGTATACAGTTTCAATATGATACATCACATAGTTTACACATTTTCATCGCTTTTTACAACAGGCCCGAAAAGGAATATGAAGAAGCAACGCTTATTTAATCCTATCCTTTTTCCACTTCATAGCAACTACTAATGCATATGTTCACTTACTGTTGTCGATTTGTAACACAATTTACATCAATTAATTTCTAAAAGGTATGATTTCAATATTTAGAAATCATATATTTCATATTAAACATTTGAATAAAAATAATTCTGGGATCCTTCATTTGCATGACACATTTTTAAAGCTGGCTAAAAATGTCTTCCTCAATGTTACAGAAATGAGCTGCTGCCTGCTTATTTGTTTTTGTTATATATATATACATATATATAATTCTCTTATTTGGTAATGTGCACATAGTGTGCATTTTTGGCAGAGATATATTTTCTGTCATTATGTCCATCCATCTCTGTCGTGCTATTCGATTAAATCCTGAAACATAAAAACTCGCCGCGCTCCTTTATTGAGCCCATGCACGCTGTGAGTGTTGCGGATGGAGGCTTGTTGTGCTATCGCTTTCGTACCAAGAACAAAACAGGAGGAAGACTACAGGAAGGAAGGACAAAACGGGAATTTCCTGATTAAAAAATGGAAGTTCTGACAAGTTCATGTAAGCACTCTGACGAAGGAAAAGGAGAAAAAGGGGGTTGGCAATCGCAGCGCAACTTAACAGAAAGGAGATCTGGTTATTACTACTAATTTACTCTCTACTTATAACTATTTTTATTATTTAAATACTATACACCAGTATATATGTGTATAAATAGACTATTACTGATAAGAGGGCCAATATTGATATGTTTTAAATGCTGAATGATGGCACCAATAATCTGTCGATCCTTAGTGCTGATATTGCACTCACATGGGAAATAGCCAATTTAGCTGAGGAACGATAAAATTACCGAACTCAAAGCTCCCACAGTCGACAGAGCTTTGGCCCTTATTTGAAGTTTATAGCGAAGATGGTGGGCTCATCCACCTAGGTCCGGGTCACTGCTGGTGTCATATCCTTAAGGATGGCAAATTTTTTTAGCAGGTTGATTGAACACTAAATTGGCCCTTGTGTTTGAATGTGTGTGTGAATGGTTGTCTGTGATGAGGTGGCAACTTGTCCAGGGTGTACGCAGCCTTCCGCGTGAGTTCAGCTGGGCTAGGCTCTAACCCCACCGTGACCCTGAGGGGGACAAGCAGAAGAAAACGGCTAGATGAATGGATATCATAAAAACCTGAAAGTTCCAAAAAAAAAAAAATTCCTCACAATTTTTACTGAGACAGGCTTCAGAGACTAACCTCACGGTTAGAACACCTTTAAAAAGTCTATGATGTCTAATGGGGGTTATTTTTTAATGATTTTGGGGGTGTTTTATGTAGATTTTTGTTAACAGCTCTTTGAATTCTGGATTGATTAAGAGAAAAAACTTGCATATAAACTTAGATGCACAAATTGTACTGTGCTCACTTCCCTTTTTACTGTAATATTTTAGTCTTTTAGCCACGCACCAATGAATGCACCGCATCATTTGACTTTCTTTAAGAGTCACACGCATAAAGGCTGGTGTCACACACTGCAATGCTGCATTGTTACCATTTTTGCAGGCCCCTGAAGATTAATGTTGCATCTGTGTTGATGTTTATGCTTGCACTTTGCCTCACTTTTTACCTTTTCATTGTTTGCTCTCTCTGTCTCCCTCTCTCTCTCTGCCTGCATGTATGTAGACTCCCAGCCAAAGAAGATCCGGAAACCCCCTGGCCTTCCTTCTTCGGTAAGATTTTTTTGTTTGTTTTTTTACTCCTGTCCCTTTTTCTCACTCAACAAACACACACACACATACACACACACACACACACACACACACACAGATTGCTTTCTCCACTGCTCTTGGGCAGTTCTGTGACGGACTGGTAAAAACCCTCAGTGAGCGGACATCGACATATATCAAGCTCAACTACTACATTCACAATCAAAACACTATTCTCAACCCCTTCATAACAGTGTGGCTCTGCAGAAAAGTGCCTTATTTCTGTGTTGATTTAATTGTAACATTCCCTAGTTCTGTGTGTAGTCCTGTTGTGTCATTGCCGTACAAAGGGTCACTGTACCAGGTCTTTGTCAGCATGCCCAGAATTTCCAGCAGCTGATGGCGCTTGTGTGCGATGGGGAGCGCACATAGTTGTAAATGCAAGTCATGTTTAGATTTTTGACTTATATTCTCAGCCTATCGGCAGTTGCCCACATCACTCCCCTTTTTTATCGAGTGTTTACTTTGTAGTTTTGTGTGGTAATTACCATGCGGCCTCACTGCACTGTTTAAGATACTGTAGTTCATTTTCAACACCACAGGATCTCAAGTTTTTAATTGTCATCACATGTTTCATTCTGCTCGGCCAGGCAAATGCTTCTCTCTTTGTTCATAGTGCAGCTTCTGTGCCTTGCTGCTTTCACATAATGCATACAAGTACACCTGAACAATATACTGATAGTTGTTGGTTATTTTATTTGGTACGGTAATGAACACCTCCCACTATGACGATAACTTACCCGTACAGTTGCATGTCTTTAAAGTGAAAACGTAAACATCCAGCGTAACACTAATGTTTCAACTTTTACTTTCTGACAAGCAGTGTCCTTCACAGTGGACATGTTTATATCAGTCCAAAATATGTTGTTTCTTAAAACTAACAATTTTACTTTTAATAATGTAAATACCCCACAAACTGATGTTTGGCTTTGCTGGCTTCAAATATGTTTTCTGGATGACTGTTTATGAGGTGGCGACTTGTCCAGTGTGTACGATGCCTTTCGCTCGAGTGCTGCTGGTACAGGCTCCAGCCTCTGTGCTACATCTAGAAAAGCAAGCAGTGGAAAAAAGGATGGATGGATGGCTTGAGAATGTATCAAGTAGTTTTCAGTCTCCTCATATTTTTTTGGAGTGATTATCTCCATGCGCTTCTCCGTGACCCGTGTTGCCTTGACGAAGGTAGTGCTTTGGTACGCAGAAAGGGGTAATGTTTTCACCCGGGTTTGTTTGTCTTTTTGTTCGCAACATAACTCAAATAGTTTGTAACTTGGAGTCACTTTTACCTCACTCTCGGCTTCGGTCTGTTCCAAAGTCTCGCTCTTCCTTCGTGCTGGCTTCTACAAGTAGTAGTTCATCCTCTGTATATTCAGATTCAAAAAGATAATGTTGTGAACCCTCATTTGTCCAAAAATAGGCTTCTTGGTTTGTTACCAAATCTGCCGTGATTAGAACACACACAAGTCTTTGTTTTTCCGGAAGTAGGACACACAGTTGTTGCTAGAAGTCAGAATTGCGCTGCTACAGAAACAGAAATCAATGCGCTGAAAAAATCTGATTATAATGATCAAAACAAGATATTTATTGTACATATTATATATTGTTATGAACGTGTCTGTTAGTACATTACATATAGATTTGCAGTGTTTATATTAAACGATAATGGAGGATTCTGAAGTTGTTTGAGGGCTTTGAAGGCTGCAACGGTGAATCCTACAGGTGGCAATCTTGGGGCACCTCACGTTTTGATTAGGATTACAATTCTGGAGCTACGATTTGAGTAAAAATAATTATTAAGGCATATTTAATTTATGTATATTTATGCAGTTTTACCTCCATTTGTCACTTGCAACTTAAAAAAAAAAAATTTGGAATGAGAAACAGTTCCCACATTTATTAAATCAATGAAAATGTGTGTAAAACTGGACAAAAAGTGGCCATTAAAAAAGGAACTCTGGTCAGATCTCTCTGTGAGGTGGCTCGTTGCAGTCAGCCAAATTATAGAACTCTTTGCATTACTTTATTTACACAAAATAGATTGATTGATTGACGTTTACTGATTGATTCTATAATTGTTCGTGTCCGAATTGTGATGCTTCTAAAAATCAATTTACCCCACTTCTAATGACTCCTATTAGCCGCATCTTCCAAGCATTTTTTATCATCTTTAAAATCTTCCCCAAAACACGTGTTCTTTTCTCTCATGATTGTATACGATAGGCAAAATTCCAAAAAATAGTGCAGTTCCCCTTTAGACATTTAACTAAGTTTTTTTTTTTTTTTGCTTGGAATCATGGATGTTCCTATACTATTCTTTGCAATTAAAAATACACATTTGTCTTAATAAATATGATTAGAACGTTTGAGCATTGTGTGCTTATAATTTATCCTTAACATTCCTGCCACTTCATTTTACACACTGGCACGTTTGTCTATTTTATTTTTATTTTTGACATATACCACAATAATATAGTACGTTTTCACATACTGTATACCTACAATAATATCGTACTGTGGCCTTAATACTGTGATAATATCATAGTGAGATTTTGATACTGTCACATCCCTAAACAGTAGTATTTTAAAAGGAGACAGAAGCCCTATCCCAATGCTCCTCCTCACTCACTATCACAAGCCCTCACTCACTATTACTAGCCCTCACCCACTACCACTACCCCGTGGAAATAAAGCAACAAAGGGTAGAGCTTTGTAATCTGTCCTTGGAATTGGGACACCACTTGCTACGTCACTGCATAGTGTACACGTCCAGGCATGTAAGCAACTATGGTATTCGTCGTCATAAATACATGCTACTAGGGGGTTTCTTGATATGTTGATACTGGTACCAAAATGTGTATTGATACTTTTCAAAATCAAGGGGACCACAGATAATTTAATCACTGGCTTTATTTTAACAGAAAATGTAACTGTACATTAATCATACATTGCATTCATATAACAATTTTAGAAGATTAAAGTAAATATTAAAGTACATTAAATGCAGTGGGCTTTTATTCTTGCATTCAAAGAACAATTTTACATATTTCATATAGCCTGCTATGATTTAGAATAGATTAGAAACATTGAGTGACATTATATTAAATGCTTCATGATTTATGGTTGCCAATTTTGATTTGTGCTAAAAGAATATACAATATTTAGTAAATACTAAAGTTAATATTGTGGCTAAAAGTACACAGATAAGACATGTAGCCGGTAAAGCATACATTTTTAAAGATAAATGAAATAGTGGGAATTTGGTATGAAATTCAGTCAATTCACTTGCATTAGTTTACCTTACGTGGGCGGGTTTGACTCCACTGATAATTGGCAACAAGCCAACCAGCTGTGTAGTTAACTGCATTACCTGTCACACTTAAAACTCCTTTTGCAGATCTGAATGCTTATGTAAATATTTACCTAAATTGGAAGAAAAGGTGGTAATACTGTCTTGCCAACTTTTTGTGAGGTATGTTTTAAAGCAGCGCTTGCAGCGTGGTGCTTCTGTGTTTAAAGCGTCACGTTTATCGTTAGTTTTGAAGCCAAAATACTTCCATATTGTGCTTCATGTACCCTCTTTTTTTTTAACCAGCAGAATTGCTGTTTTTTTCCATGATGTTTCTGCTTGTATGCACTCTATTTGCGCGTTGACATGTCTCGGCTCAACAACCGCCACACTGCAATTTATCAGTAGTCACAACAACGGCAACAACAAACCCAGCAGCAATGGAGCTAACGGTTTGGATTTTTTTATTTTTTATTTTTTTATATCATTAATCATGCTTTGCTTGATGAATAAACAAAATAGAACACGGAGAAGAAGCCGCAATTGACAACTGTTCCTTGTGAGGTTTTTTTAAGTTATGTAAACGTTTAGTTTTTATATTTGCAAGGTTTTTGTCTGTATTTTAGTCTAACATTTGTGTCGCTAGCTGGCTAACGTTCTAACCTAATATACTGTATAACTTGCATAGAAATTGGGGAATAGTTTATGTCCCTTAAGATATTCAGCATCTGAAATCCCTCACTCTGAAGGGCAAGATTCATACCCCCTACCCCTCGTTATGCCCACTACCTCTATATGCAAAGAGTAACTGGGACACCATTACCCCAACGGGAACGTGCACAATTCAAGGATTGGGCTAAAAAGTAGGGCGAGGGGGTGTATTGGGACTGGCCCAAACAATGCCACAACTTACAGAATACATGGCATGAACACATACTGCATTTTACTCTTAGCAAAGTAAACCTTTTTTTTAAAGACTTAGAACAAAAATAAGTTGCACTTTGTTTAGAATACATTTCAAAAACTGAATTAGGAGCTTATGGTTTTGTAAACAAAAATGTAGCATTCCACAATGCATGCAAATGAATAAACTAACATTGAGATCAATAAAGTGCAAACTTTCATCTTCTGTCTTGAATAGAATAGGTTTTTAAAAAGAATATATATATATATCTAACATCGTATGCAGATGAATAATTAACTACAACTTTGAGAGTAAACAAACAGGATTTTCCAAAGTATGAGCACCAAATCTTTAGCTTTGGTAGTCATATGCCATCATGCTCCTTTCTAATCATAAATTGTTTTGGTAAATGGTTTTATCACTGTGTGGATTTGCATGTTCTCCCCGTGAATGCGTGGGTTCCCTCCGGGTACTCCGGCTTCCTCCCACCTCCAAAAACATGCACCTGGGGATAGGTTGATTGGCAACACTAAATTGGCCCTAGTGTGTGAATGTGAGTGTGAATGTTGTCTGTCTATCTGTGTTGGCCTTGCGATGAGGTGGCGACTTGTCCAGGGTGTACCCCGCCTTCCGCCCGATTGTAGCTGAGATAGGCGCCAGCGCCCCCCGCAACCCCTAAAAGGGAATAAGCGGTAGAAAATGGATGGATGGATGGGTTTTATCACAGTAAGCTGCACTTGAGCGGGAGTTTGTTTGTTTGTTTGTTGTCCTGTTTGCCTCGTAAATACTTGCATTTCCACCACTTGGCTTGATGGCCTGTTTTTCAGATGCTGGAATAAGTTTGTTTTACTGCTGGCTTTAACAATTTTTGCACCGTGCTGTTTACCTGTTCCATTTTTGTTGCCGTGACTCCAAGGCACTGCCGACACTTTTCTTTTCTTTGGAACAAACTTGTCGCTCTCGTTCGTGGTAGCAGTAGCTTATTTTGATGCTGTGTGTGAATCGCTGCAAAGGAAATGACGGGGGATGACAAAGTTACTGAAGCTCTCAAAGGCAAAAAGTATTGTCTAGTATTGCGCTAGTGTTGTCCGATACCAATATTTTGGTACCGGTACCAAAAATGTTTCAATACTTTTCGGGACTTTTCTAAATAAAGGGGACCAAAAAAAGTTGCATTATTGTCTTTATTTTCAAAAAAAATCTTATGGTGCATTAAACATATTTCTTATTGCAAGTTTGTCCTTAAATAAAATAGTGAACATACAACACAACTTGTCTTAGTAAGTGAACAAACATAGGCTCCTAATTTAGTCCATTGCCATATGTAGTAACATATTGTCATTTTCCATTCTATTATTTTGTCGAAATTAAGGACGAGTGATAGAAAATGAATTATTAATCTACTTCATTTACTGTTAATATCTGCTTGCTTTCTCTTTTAACATGTTCTATCTACACTTCTGTTCAAATGTAATAATTTATTCTTCTGTTGTTTGGATGTTTTACATTAGTTTTGGATGATTCCACAAATTTGGATATTAGTCCGATACCAAGTAGTTACAGGATCATACATTGGTCATATTCAAAGTCCTCATGTGTCCAGGGACATATTTCCTGAGTTTATAAACATAATATAAATGTGAAAAAAAAGAAAGATATTGTGATGCCAAAAATTTTCGACGTAATCAAAGTAATATCGACTAGATACGTGCCTGTACTTGGTATCATTTCGATGGATGTTTGGTGTAGATCCACCAATGCCGTTTTTACATTTAGACGCCGGTGAGCTACGGTGTGTAGTGAAGCATGTTTAGCTATTCCTCGTCCTGCAGGGATAATATTTGGAAGAAATTTACTTTTATTTGTTGCCATGGAGACTAGGATTAGTGATTTAGAAGTAACTAAAACACTGCAGACTGCGTATGGACGTTCACCGCTAGCTAGCGAGGCATGTCTTAAAGCACCTCTTCCTGAGGGTGTATCAGTGTTATAATTTCACCTTTTATGTTAGTTTTTCAAGCCAAAATGCATCTGTTCTCCTTTTTCTGTCTACAGGCATTGTAAGTATTCATGATTGTTTGCTACCAAACATGCTTGTCTGCTCGTAAACCAGCAATGACACGATGTGACGGGGGTGAGGGGTGGTGGTATAGTACCGAATATGATTCATTAGTATCGAGGTACTATACTAGTACCGGTATACCGTACAGCCCTAACTGGCACAAAATTATTTTCAATCATCTGCAACAAAAAAACTTATTTTTATCGATACAATTGATTTGTCACCAAGGTCTACATTGATATTGATTATTATAATACAGATTGATTTATTGCCGGTTTGAAATACTTGAGAAGATTACCTTAAAAAATATGATCACATATCAAAAAATAATCACAATTACATTATTTTTCAAATTAATTTAGCCCTAATGATGATTGCTGTGTCAAATACCCTATTTACTTGTTCTAAGGTGACACAAGAATTTGTGTATATGTGATGTTTTGTCAGTGCTACAAACATTTTATGGTTGACTAATTCGTAAATTGCATAGCCATGTATGCATAATGTGGCATGAGCTTAAATGTAGTGTAAACCGGTACAGATTTTGTACAGTTTTTGCAAAAGGTACAACCTATCCTATTGATTAAGAGACTGTGGATCGGCTGGACTATAGAAGTCTAAATTTGGATCCAAACCTTATTTGCTTTTGGTTTCGTGTTTGCTAAGGTTTTGACCCTCCCAAGTCCTCCACCTGTGGGTGCTGGCGGTTTGAAGTGGCTGCTGAGACCACCGTATGTACACACTTCTCCTGCAAGTGTGAACATGAAGAAACCCCCCTTCTTCTTCACACTGTCTGAACCTCAGTCATTCTCCTACAGTGTGAAGGATGGCCGCATGGCCTCAGTGCAAACGATGAAATGTTTGTATGTGAGTGTGAGAATCCCCTCCCCCATCTCTGCCGGCCCCTGCGACTACGCCTCACCACATGATGGTCTGGGTGGGCTTTCCCCCTGTGAGTGACCCAGTTGTGAGGCACGGTGCTTTTGCGAGGCCTCTGAGCCCCCTTGTCTGAGCCCAGATTAATGACTGCCGATGATGATGATCCTGTGGTCCCACACTTCCTCTCTTCCTGTCTTGTGTGGACACCCCTTTGAGTAGATTTTATTTATTTATTTGGATGTAACAAATCGGTGGACAAAGCCATTCATGATTCCAAGAAGCTTCCTGATGTTTCCTGTTGATGCATACTGCAAATGCACCTTTTGTCAACCAAGGAAGTTGCAGGAACTTCTCTATTCCCTTGTGGACCATAAAACTAACCACAACATTCAGCGTGGTCAATTGAAGTACTTTGAGCGTAGTTTTAAGTTAAGCGGCATCCACTTCTGCCGTGGCATCGAGGCCTTTGCGCGTTCATAACCTAAATTGCATTAAACCCTTATTAGTTGAGGATTTTACCTGAGAAATCCCCTTTTCTTCTTGAGAATAGAATTACGCCGCAGCGCCAGTCATTGTGTTGTTCCGTTCCCATCTAGAGCAACAGGATTCGTGCGACATTGTTCCTCATGAAAGAACAATTCAAAGCCCATTGTTAAATGAAGCCATCGCCAGTCATGTTTTCCCTCGAATTAACAACGATCATGTTAAATCCCCTCATTTCTTTCACACTCCCCTGACCATATCAAGCTTTAAGTCATTTAGATTGCCTTCTACTGCCCCCTCTTCCTCACTCAACACCCTTATCTATCTACCCATTTCATAAATCATCAAGGTCCTTATTTTTTTCCCCTGAATCGTCCCTCTCGCCCTTTCACCACAGTCTCTCTCTCTCTCTCTCTCTCTCTCTCTCTCTCTCTCTCTCTCTCCCCGACTGCATCCCAGCCCCCATCGCTCACCCGCCCTCCCTCCCTCCACCCCACCTCCCCTGCTTCTTCTCCTCAGCCCAGCTGCCTGTGGAGTTGGATGTGGTCCAGGAACAGGCAGATGGCTCTGTAATTAGAAGTGCATCTCTCCATTCCCTTTCCACTTCTCCCTGTTAAATCAAATTACAGAAAAAAAATCTCATCTCTGGATTCACATTCTTTGCAGCGTAGCCCCATTCTTCTTTTTCCTGTTGTCTGCAATGTGCAACAGAGGCGGACTGAGAGGTAGCGGATGGTCTCAGAAACTGGAGCTCCTCATGTGTACGAAGAATTGGAGAGCTGCATGTAGTTTTGTAAGCCATATAAAGAATGTGTATGGAATTGTAGTTCTCATCATGGTTGCCAGTTTCTATTCCACTCCGGAACTCAACCCTTTAAAGAGAATGGCAGGCATGTGTATGGGTCTGTGCCTTGGCTCACTGTATGCACGGTACAGTGTGTGTGTGTGTGTGTGTTTGTTACTGGGGAGGGGCTGCTGGCCAGCCTTCATGATGTCACTGGGGTCCTGGGAGCAAGAGGAAATGCTCGCTGTGCACAGGGATCTGAGCCTTCGCCATGCCCAGCGTGCCATGGCCGCTGTGCCTCTTCCACAAGCGGGAGGAGCTGGCGTCTTTAGACTCCCTCTCGCCATCATGTGGCCACAGGATGAAACCATTTTTAAACACAAGGGGAATAATATATATATATATACTTATATGTATGAGTGTGTGTGTGTGTGTGTGTTTGTGTGTGTTTGTGTGTGTGTGTGTGTGTGTGTGTGTGTGTGTGTGTGTGTGTGTGTGTGTGTGTGTGTGTGTGTATATTGTTCTTGTGGAGACATGAAATAATAAGAGCCTGTTACTCAATGTTTGTATGCTTGTTTAGGTGTATGCATCTACATCCAGTGATGAATATGCCAGGGACAATGGCGGCTATCCTGGCGGTAAGCCTGGCGCTGTATATCCAGGCTCTTTCTACATGCAAGGCAATAGTTTACTTTTGATGAATTTGCATATTTGTGCTGTATATGTATGTATGAAGCTTAATCTTCATTTGCTTGTGCAGACGACCCCTGGTCATCTTCTGGCTACTCAGCCATGCTGGGTAACTCTCCTCACATCGGACCACCAGGCTCATTCTCATCACTGAACCCTCAAGACAGAATGGTGGGTTGGTTACACTTGGAGGATCATGCTCATCTTCTAACACTTATCTGTCCTCTTTAAAACATGTTTTCCTTCTTGGCCATGTTGACATGCACTGTCTGTCTCCACAGAACTATCCACTGCATGGCAGCGAAGTCAACGGCTTCCACGCCGCCCCCACCACCTACAACCACACGCCCGCCATTAATGGAGAGGCCATCATGAGTAAGACTTGCCTTAATATTTATTATTTTTGTTTAAAGCCTCCATAAGTGAGACTTTCTGTATTAATTTCTCAGCAGGCAACAGGGCCACCACAGCCAGCAGTTCTGGAGACGAAATCGGCAAGGCTCTTGCTTCGGTGAGTTGCTGTTTTACCGCGACTCACTGTACTTCTCCAGCTTTATTTAAACAAATATTGTCATTGATTTTTTTCAGATTTATCCATCGGACCACAATAGTAATAACTTCTCTTCAGCTCCGTCAACTCCAGGGTCTCCTCAGGGTATTACAGGTGAAGTACAGCTGCCCTGTACATTCATATAATTTAAGCCAGCACATACTGTGTGAATTTATACTTTAGATGTTTACCTTGTTTTGGACACACATGGATTTAAACCTTGTAACCTTAAATGCATGTTAAAACGTTATCACAGAAATGCCCCTGCAACTCCCTCAGGTGTCACATGAAAAGTAAACACATTTACCACTATCCTAATATTTTTTTTCTGCAGGAGCTCAGTCCCAGTGGCAAAGACCAACCACACCCAGTTTTGAAGGGCAACCTCATGCACTGGTATGCTCCAACACCTAAACAGCAATATTGTTGTGCTTGGTTTATTGAATTTTCCATGAAAATAACAATGTTTCTCCAGCAGAGTAAAATGGAGGACCGTTTGGAGGAGGCGATCCATGTGCTGCGGAACCACGCTGTTGGCCAAGGCCCCGGCTTAGACGGTGCCCACTCCGACATGCACAGCCTGCTGTCCGCGGTCCACAACGGGGGCCTTGGAGTCCTCTCTCCAGCTTTCCCTAACGCGAGTCTTGCTCTCAGCAACAGACATCCTGTTATGGTGAGCTACGTACCACTGTTTTTCCATTGGAGCTATGTGTTGTATAACACAGAGAAAGGAAAATCCATACTTGCTGTCATAGCTTATCACATACATATCGATTGTGAAAATTCTTTCTTTAAGGATGCTGTTGCTCTGCTATATTGTGTAAATGGTAGGGCTGTGAATCTTGGGGCACCACACAATTCGATTCTTGGAAGTAACTATTTGATTTAGAATCTATTCTTGATTCAAAATGATTCTCAATTAAAAAATCCAGACTTTTTTAATAACATTGGTTGCCAGTTTTATGATTAACTGCATTTCTCCATGAAATAGATAAACAGCTCTGATACATTTCTGTGTTTTTTAAAAGAAAACTATTTTTGCTTAATAAAATTCTACCCATACGTATAATAAAGTTAAACAAAAATAACGCTACAAAAGACATATCCATCACTTCGCTTTTGTAAAGTAAATCTGTACAGCAGATATGGGCATCTACATCAACAATACAATTTGCCTTAGTGACTGGATTGGACGGATCAAAAATAAAAATCGATTTAAGAATTATTACAAATAAGAACCGCGATTAAAAAAAATAAATTATAATTTTGACACCCCTAGTAATTGGTGATTTGTGCGTTGCTTAAGAACAATATTGTAGTATTTATTATATGACTTATTTAAATAATTCAAAATAAAGTAAAACATATTTTTGTGTGTTTGAAAAGGGTTGTGGAAGAATAAAGTAGAGACAAATATGTTTACCTTCTGCCATCTGGCGGACAGATTTAAAACTGCAAGCATTTTAGACTTCTACTATTTGGACTACTTAGACTTCTGTGTTGATGGCTCCACAACTGTTGGTTATTGCTTGTGAAGAGTCAGTTGCGTATACACCACACATACTGCACTGTGTATATACTACATATGATAGTGGTCCCATAACTATCCATCTGATATTAGGAACTGTAACGTCACACTGATAAATCCAATAACATATTTAAAAAATTGCATCAGATAACTGATTTAATTCTTCAAACTGCGGCCCTCTTCATTATGTTGTTGAATAGCCTTTTTATATAGTATATACTATCAGCCCGTCAGGGACTGCAGATGGAAATTTAGCCTCTGGCTACAATCGGGCACATTTACATTTTATGTTTATTAATGTTCATTGACCCATGTAATAAAGATATACCAAATAGGAACCTCCTCCTCAGGATTTTTGTTATTGGTGTGTCTACTGGGTCAAGCGAAAGTTCAGATTAAAATGCGGTTCTTTATAAATCATTTAACATTTCTCTGTGTCCCCGTCAAAAATGCGTCCCGGACCGGTACGGGGGGGACACTGGAATAAAGGATTTAATCTTCATTACTAATTTATAGACATGTGATTCTAGGCCGGGGGTCGGCAACCCGCGGCTCTAGAGCTGCATTTATTGCCGCCAGAGTGGCTCCCTGGGATTTTTCAAAAATTTATGAAAAAGGGAAAAAAATGTTTTTTTTGTAGGACAAACATGACACAAACCTTCTGAATTGTTCGAAATTCCACTATTTAACTTAAATATGCTTAACTGATGAGTATTTGGCAAGCGCCGTTTTGTCCTAATTTTGGCTGACCTAGAAGAGACCATAGTTTTACATGTACAACTTTCTCGACACTGCCACAGAAAACATGTTTCATGCCACTCTTCTTTGTCTTCGTTTTGTCCACAAAACTTCTTATACCGTGCATTAATGCACAAAGGAGAGCTTTTGTTGATTTTATTGACTTGTGTGGAGGCATAGTTGGTCAGTGCATGACTGCAAGCTAACAGATGCTAACATGCTATCCAGGCTAGCTGTATGTACATATTGCATCATTATGCCTCGTTTGTAGGTATATTTGAGCTAGTTAATTTCCTTTACTTATGTCCTATGTATTTAGTCTATATTTTCAGGCTCATGAGACATTATGTGTATGTAATGTTGGCTGCATTTCTGATAGTTATTTGTGTGTCATGTTGTTATAGGCCACAGCAAACGTTACCGACCTTGCAAAGATTACAATAAATCCATTCCCTTAACTTGGACACACACATCTATACCTTTGGCCATTCTAAGCCAGTAATTTCCAGGAGTAACCTCACCCTCTGACAAGCCTCCGTTTTAGTAATGTTTTGTTATGTTGCAAAAACGTGTAGTATAAATATTTAATTTGAACATGTGTTGCCTTAATTAGAAGACTTATATAAGGCTTTTAATTTTTTGCTCCTCCAGACGTATTGTTTTTGTATTTTTGGTCCAATATGACTCTTTGAAGATTTTGGGTTGCCGACCCTTGTGTTAGCCCTACCATAGTAGTGATGTCATAATTGGTTGGGACAAATGTACAGGTATAATTTGTTAAAGCCATCTTCGAGTTTCTTACTTCCAGGTTTCGGTTAGCTGCAGTGGAATATACGTATAAAAAATATATATATATTGGCATGCACCTGGGTATAGATTGATTGGCAGCACTTAAAATGACCCATTTTCCCAAGTAATAAAGATATCACAAATGGCAACCTCCTATTGGTTCTTAGTATCGGCTTGAAAAAAATATGGGAAAGACATCCTTGTCCATTGTGTAATACCTGCTAGGGCTCCACAAATAAATAATTTAACTTCGATCACGATTTTGGCTACCACAATTAATTGAGGGATATTGTTGGCGATATATTTCATCTCGAAACGGCTTCCACCCACACCAGGACCCATTGGTTATATGCACACAGCTCCATTGCCTTATTGGCTACCATTTAAAAAATAAAAAAAATACAACTTTTCTCAAGCTGCTGCACCCAGTCGCTTTGTTTAACATGGTTTAGCTTCTGTGGAGTTTTTGGCGTGAGTTTAAAGACTGTAGGGATGTTATTAAACGGTGATAAGTGTGGAAGCCTGGACTTTCACTGGACTGATGCAGGACTGACTATTAGCTATCATGCTTAACAGCGTCTGTAGACACTTTTCCATTGAGTGCAAAAACTTGCAAGACGTGCTCCCAGTTTGCATTCATGCAACCCCTGCATCTGGGCGTGCGTATGAAATGGGGAACTATAATTGCATTCATATGAGTACAATCTTGTCTCTGAATAAAGCAATATTCATGTATTTTGGTAATTTTATATACCGTATTTTCCGCACTATAAGGCGCACCAAAAAACCTAAAATTTTCTCAAAAGCTGACAGTGCGCCTTATAATCCGGTGCGCCTAATATATGGACCAATATTGAGCCACAATAAGCGGTAGAAAATGGATGGATGGATGGATGGAGGTCTCGCAACTACGGTAAGCAGCCGCCAACTTCCTTTTCACTCCTAAAAGAAGCGCGCGGTGCATGCTGGGATATATGACTGCGGGAAGCATGCCGTTTCTGTGTGTTTATGTAAGACCCCAAAATGGCTCATATTAAGAGACACGCTTACGACCCAGAGTTTAAACTCAAGGCGATCAGTCACACAGTAGAACACGGGAATAGAGCAGCAGCGAGAGAATTTAACATTTACAGCAGCGACACTGACTCGTTTAATGACTACTTCAACGAGATGGAGCCGGGCATGTTGGATGCCGCATTCGCCCAACTGTTTGATTCGAACACTGAAGAAGAAGAATTTGAGGGATTCGTGGATGAGGAATAACTTAATAAAGTGAGCTTTACATGTTTATTTTGTTTGTTGTGTTGTGTGACATTATCGTTTGAGCAACGTTGAGTTATTGATATATATTATTGCTTTGCACTATTTCGAGTGTTACTATATTGTGAGTGCACTAACGTTTGATTTACCGTAACAGTATCAGACTGTTTTTTACGTGTTTATTGAATCAGGGAAAATAATAACACAGCTGTTTATTAATTTTGGGAGTGAACAGAGTTGTCAGAACGCTGGTTTGTAATCTATTAATAAAGTTTGACTGACCTGACTGTTTTGTTGACATTCCCTTTAGCGCAGCTCCATCTAAAGGATACATAACATAACCCCGCCCTCTACTGTAGCATCTATTCAATGCGACTTATAATGCAGTGCGCCTTATATATGAACAATGTTTTAAAATAGGCCATTTATTGAAGGTGCGCCACGGTACACGATTCACACAAAAAGCGATCAAATGTATATGATTAGTAGACATGGGCCGATAACAAATTTTGCTTGATAGATTGAGCTATAAATTATTGCTGATAAACAGTATTATTACTATTACTTTTATGAGACCACATTCAAAATTATTGTAATGATACTACATAATAATAATAATGCACATATATCCCTTCAAATTAAATAAACTTGTATTTTAACATTGTAAATGGAATGAAAACATTCAAAACCCCAAATTTAATAAAACAAACAATAATAAATTATACTTTGTCTGTTGGAAAAATGTTGCATTTGAATGAAAATTAAAACCAAAAGCAATAAAATATATTGAGGGGATAGGGTTACACAACCATAACAATACATTAAATAGCTAAATAAACTATAGACAAAGTTGCACTTTAATATTGGACATGTAGTCAGAGGTCGAGTTGTACATGACTTAACTGAAAATCAAGTTCAGACCTTAAACAAAAGTGTAAAGTAACAATACAAACACTACAGTTCAAACAAACATTAACTGGTAATGAGAAAAACTAAATTAAATTTGGAAAATTCCGGGTGAGGAACATCCACATGACATGAGAACATTTCAGCACTTTTTAAAAAATGCTTGTTTTATTACTGTATTAAATGGCAGCAGGTCTTTGGTGAAGTATTTAACCACACTCGCTGTGAGCGCACACCATTTTGCACTGTTTTGTTTACACTGACCTGGCTTTTTCACCAAACACGAGGTGTTTGCATATTTGGCGAACTGGCCCTAACTAACCCTAACCAAGTGTTGATAGGCTCATCTTGTTCCAGAGGTTTAAACTGAAATATTCCCACATTGGTGCGGTGGCTTTGGTTTTGTGATCATTTTGTCCAAGTTGGCTACTATAAGCTAACTACGAACCCCGTTTCCATATGAGTTGCGAAATTGTGTTAGATGTAAACATAAACAGAATACAATGATTTGCAAATCATTTTCAACCCATATTCATTTGAATATGCTACAAAGACAACATATTTGATGTTCAAATTGATAAACTTTTTTTTTTTTTGCAAATGATCATTAACTTTAGAATTTGATGCCAGCAACACGTAACAAAGAAGTTGGGTAAGGTGGAAATAAATACTAATAAAGTCGAGGAATGCTCATCAAACACTTATTTGGAACTTCCCACAGGTGTGCAGGCTAATTGGGAACAGGTGGATGCCATGATTGGGTATAAAAACAGCTTCCCAAAAAATGCTCAGTCTTTTACAAGAAAGGATGGGGCGAGGTACACCCCTTTGTCCACAACTGCGTAAGCAAATAGTCAAACAGTTTAAGAACAACTTTTCTCAAAGTGCAATTGCAAGAAATTTAGGGATTTCATCATCTGCAGTCCATAATATCATTAAAAAGGCTCAGAGAATCTGGAGAAATCACTCCACGTAAGCGGCATGTCTGTAAACCAACATTGAATGACCGTGACCGTCGATCCCTCAGACGGCACTGTATCAAAAACCGACATCAATCTCTAAAGGATATCACCACATGGGCTCAGGAACACTTCAGAAAACCACTGTCACTAAATACAGTTTGTCGCTACATCTGTAAGTGCAAGTTAAAGCTCTACTATGCAAAGCGAAAACCATTTATCAACAATATCCAGAAATGCCGCCGGCTTCTCTGAGCCCGAGATCATCTAAGATGGACTGATGCAAAGTGGTGAAGTGTTCTGTGGTCTGACAAGTCCACATTTCAAATTGTTTTTGGAAATATTCAACATTGTGTCATCCGGACCAAAGGGGAAGTGAACCATCCAGACTGTAATCGATGCAAAGTTCAAAAGTCAGCATCTGTGATGGTATGGGGGTGCATTAGTGCCCAAGGTATGGGTAACTTACGCATTTCTTTGAAGGCACCATTAATGCTAAAAGGTACATACAGGTTTTGGAACAACATATACTGCCATGTAAGCGCCGTCTTTTTCATTGACGCCCCTGCTTATTTCAGCAAGACAATGCCAAGCCACATTCAGCACATGTTACAACAGCATGGCTTTGTAAAAAAAGAGTGTCGGTACTTTCCTGGCCCGCCTGCAGTCCAGACCTGTCTCCCATCGAAAATGTGTGGCGCATTATGAAGCGTAAAATACGACAGCGAAGACCTCGGACTGTTGAACGACTGAAGCTCTACATAAAACAAGAATGGTAAAGAATTCCACTTTCAAAGCTTCAACAATTAGTTTCCTCAGTTCCCAAACGTTTGAGTGTTGTTAAAAGAAAAGGTGATGTAACACAGTGGTGAACATGCCCTTTCCTAACTTCTTTGGCACATGTTGCAGCCATGAAATTCTAAGTTAATAATTATTATTTGCCAAAAAATAAATAAAGTTTATTAGTTTGAACATCAAATATCTCGTCTTTGTAGTGCATTCATCTGAATATGGGTTGAAAAGGATTTGCAAATCATTGTATTCTGTTTATATTTACATCTAACACAATTTCCCAACTCGTGTAAATGAGGTTTGTAGTTGTACAGTTATGCTTGCGTCGCTGCACAGAGTCAAAGACACTTAATGAGGACAAATTAATTCACTCCCTTCTTTTCATTCTGCTACGGTACAACACGAAAAGCTGCCAAATGCATCAAAAAGCGTAAATGCTGTTGAAAAACTTACCGACTTGGATTTAAATTTGTCTGTTAATTTAGTTATCGAATATTGGCCGAGGCCTAATGATTAGGTCAAGTGGGGGTCCACTTAATTACGCACAGGCTACCGCTGAATGTGGCTGTTTTTTTATATGGCGCTTTTCAATTGGCAAAAGAAAATATATGTGGTACCAGACGGTGCTCTGAGTATCTGATCATCGGGCTACCAAACATGCCAAGCTATTATTACTATATGAATAGTCGGGCAAACATGTCACTATTTCTTACTACTCACTCATTGCTACCCTCACTTTCTTCTTGGATAAAATTAGGTGGGTTACGATAGCTGACAGCCAAATGCCAAAAAGTACTCACTATTCTGTTTGTTGCGGTGTCTCTTAACCAATATTGTCAACGTGAAATATTTTTTTAAAGTGTCTGGAACAGTTTTAATGTAGAAATGCGCACTGTACGTCAAAATGGGTCTGAATACACATGTATTTTTTTCTCCACTTTCATGAATAGGGTGGGAAACATGAAGAGCCCTCTGGCCTCCCTCCCAGCAGTACACTTCTGCACGGTCATCACGCGTCCGGGTCCACGCCATCCGCCGGCCCGCCTGAAGGCTTCACCAGTAAGTTAGATCTCACCTCTTCTCACACATTGACGTTACATGAGCGGGGCATCAGACGCACATGTCCATCCACAGGTCTATCGAGCGGCATGACGCGCTCCTCACACTCTTCCAGCAGCTCGGACATCAAAAGAGAAGACAAAGAGGACGACGACAACTCATCTATTGCAGACAAATCTGAAGAGGAAAAGAAGGATTCCAAAGCGGCGCGCAGTCGAACAAGGTAGAGTTCGCCGCCTCTTCAAACTTTTTTATTCCATTAGGATTACTGATGTGGGATTGGGATGATTTTTGCCTATTTTATTTTATCTGTTCTTGCCTGAGCCAGATAATCATTACCACTGTGTACCGGAGTTCACGTCGCTAAATATTGTACTCACATTAGGAATGCACAATTACAAGTCCAGGTTCCTTTTTACATGCATGCAGGAAATACTTGAGTGCCAGGAAGAGTGCATGTCTTGATATAATTTGAGAATGACAAGCTGCAATGAATGTGTCATTTTAATGCTATTCACAGTGTGGATCCGCTTTTAAGTTGCTACTCCGCGCTTCCGTGGCAGCAAATAAACTAGGTTTCTTACAGGTTTCATTATTAAGTTAAAGTACCAATGATTGTCACACACACTGATCACCCCCTGGGAGTATCACTGCAAGACTAGAGGACGAGAAATGGCCGAGCGTGCTACACATCAAGCAGGACAACACAAGAAGCCATGTTAACCGCTACGGTTTCAATGTAAAGTGGGGGTGATCAGTCCAAATATCAGTACTACCATGACCTAATATTGTATCAGAATATGATCAATATTAAAGTGGATAGAATGTTTTTTGTCGCTTTTGTCATTGTTTACAACCGTGAGGAACAATTCCCCGCATACAAGTGGGTTTTGAGAGCAAAAATATTATTTAAATGAGGACAAAAACATTTTTAAATGGGAGCCAACAGTAGAGTTTTTTTTTTAATTGTACACTATCCACGTCATTCTGCTCAAGAACTTGTATGTTACATTCAATACCACACATTTAATACATCATTGGATTTAGAACAACACTAGCACATGTGAAATTTAATTGAAAATAAGCTCTATAAAAAGGTATTGTGTTTTGGTTAGTTTCAATGTTTCCTGAAAAAAAAAAACTTTCGGTTCCATAACCTGTAATAACGTCCAAGTACCAGATTGGTACTAGAGATCCGATCGGAGGCCAAAAATGTGGATTGCGACGTCCCTAATTGAAATGGTTATTTTCCTGGGACATTCCTGTTTGTTGCTCTACATTAGTGTTGTAAAAATATATACAGTTCATATCACGGTTATCTTTATTGTCACAGTATTGTGTGAATGTTGTCTTGTCTATCCGTGTTGGCCCTGCGATGAGCTGGCGACTTGTCCAAGGTGTACCCCGCCATCCGCTCGGATGCAGCTGGGATAGGCTCCAGCACCCCTGCAACCCGAAGAGAGACAAGCTTTAAAAAATTAATGGATGGATGTTGAATTTGCTCAAACTATTTATACACACACTGAAATCTTTTAACCAAGGTGTATTCACCAAAAATAAACGCACTATACTTGCTATATAATATTGTTGTGGCTTCTTAGGAGCCATATTATTGCTTTTGAGTGTTTGAACATTTTTATCTTCTGTTTTCATTTGTCTTGGTTTTGGAGTGTTTCTTAATGATAGACAAAACGTGTTTTTTAATGGAGAAATATGTTAATGCACTTTGATTTCATGTTAGAATTTAAAGGTGGACTGCGCTTTTTTTGGAATTTTGATATTTGTTCACAATCATTATGAAAGACATGTAGTTTAAAATTTAAGTAAATGTGATCAAAAGTCTGCTTACAATGGAGCTCATGGGGGTTCAATTTAGAATCGGAATCATTATGAGCCATCATAAAAACATCCAAACACCTCCATTAGTTTTTTATATACATGATGTAACTATATATGTAATGTAGTAATGGGCAGATTTATAATTTATGTATTCTGATCGTTTTAAGCATACATCACTGATTTCTGCACACTGCAGATCTCATGAGCGCCAACAAACATAACAAAACATAACTTACTGTACAAGGTCTGCTGTCAGTAGGATGCAGACTGCTGGGATGTTCATGTAATACCATTTAAGTGAAGAATATCTCATAATCCTCGTGAAGAAACTGGGTGGGGTGCGGGGGGGAACAAACACTTGTCGTGTCCTCGCCAGTTCCAGGTCCTAAATTAGCTGTCAGTGTCCTAACTTGTCAGGTTATCTACCCAGACGTCCCATGTCTGGGTGGGATGCATGATTTATGATCTACAATAAACTTACAGGGAGCAGGGAAGCGAGAAAGCACCAGACCACTCAATGGTGTAAACATAGGGAGACACCGAAGTGAATAGTTTGTCTGTGTTAGCGGTCCTAACAACAATATCACTTATACTTGGTTAATATTCAAATCACGAAATGTAAATTGAGTATTGTTGGCGCTTTTTAAATTGTTATTTATCGGATTTTATTGCCGTATGTAAGCAGTCTTCTATTTACGTTAATTTAATATTGAGAAAGCATTGAAAAAAATCCATCCGCCGGAATGTCTTTCATAACACTTGTGAACGACAGGCAAAATTCCTCAAGAAAGTGCAGTTCCCCTTTTAAACCAGCGAGCGATTAGCTGTCTAGCTGCTTCTCCAGGAAATGAGCAGTATATTAAGTTTTGGAAGTGGGGTAATCAATCACGGTTTCAAAATTACAATTTGAAACGCTAACTGTCCGTAAGTTTACTGCAGTATATTATTATAACAGTAATCATTACATCCCTGCTCCACATTCACACAAGTTATACAGTAGATGAAGATGACAATCCATCTAACATTTGAGTTGATTCTTGTGACCCTTTGATGGCCCTGCTTGGCATTGTTAGGTGTTTAACGATGTTGAAATCCCTCCCCTTCCCTTCATGTCACAATTTCAGAAAGGAGGCGTTGACCCTCCAGATTCTCTCTAGCCTTTCAGACCAGAAAGATGAGTAAGTTTCTCAAGTAGAGAACATTTCTTGTGCTTTGTGGGGCTCCTAGGCGACTTTATGCAAAGCACGTGCTCACAGAGCGTGACGCTGCTTAAACATTGATTACATTTACCCTATATGATGAGATTTGAAGCCCAGTTTAGTCCCTGAACTATTTAAGATGTGGAGTTGATTCGTTAAGTTTAGGTGCACAATCTCTGTTGTTTTTTGCAGAATTGTATTGTAACTATCTGTGGTTTGTTTCAATGTTTTCCCACCGCACACAGCTTCATCACAGCTTCTCCCTCCAGCCAAGACAACGAGGACGATGAAGACCTCCCACCCGAAGTGAAGATGGAGAGGGAGCGGGAACGGCGAGTGGCTAACAACGCCCGCGAGCGCCTGCGGGTACGGGACATTAACGAGGCATTCAAGGAGTTAGGGAGGATGTGTCAGCTGCACCTCAGCCATGACAAGCCTCAGACCAAACTTCTCATCCTGCACCAAGCCGTCAACGTCATCCTCAATCTAGAACAACAAGTCAGAGGTTGGTCTCCGCCCTAGCTGCTTTCTTCCTCATTATTAACTATTTTTTGTACACTAGTTTGTATTACCACTTTATTTTCGTAAAAAGTAATGACCAATTTTTCCCCCATTGTTATTTTAGTTAAATTCATTACTTTTCTGGCTTATTTACGAATTACCTAAACATTTTTGAACTAAGATTGATTTTTCTTCTCCCCCCTAACTGTCATCAGAGCGCAACCTGAACCCCAAGGCGGCATGTTTAAAGCGTCGCGAAGAGGAGAAAGTGTCTGGAGTGGTGGGTGATGCACCCATGCAGCTCTCAGGAGGCCACCCTAGTATTGGAGGAGATGGCCACAATCCAGTTGGTCATATGTAACACCAGGTAGGCTTTAAAACATCTTACTATTACAGTGGAACCTTTTGAGGTCCAACGCAATCAATCCTATTAACCTATGTTGGACCTGAAATCAGGTGTTTTTAAACTGATCATCTCTGGAGGGCAAGGAATAACTAAACATGCTGCACTACACACAGTAGGAAGATATGCTAACTGCGAGCCAGAGCTTTTGAACACCTACTCTGTGGCCTAGTGGTTAGAGTGTCCGCCCTGAGATTGGTAGGTTGTGAGTTCAAACCCCGGCCGAGTCATACCAAAGACTATAAAACAATGAGACCCATTGCCTCCCTGCTTGGCACTCAGCATCAAGGGTTGGAATTGGGGGTTAAATCACCATGCCCGGGCGCTGCCCACTGCTCTCCTCACTTCCCAGGGGGTGATCAAGGGGATGGGTCAAATGCAGAGGACAAATTTCACCACACCTAATGTGTGTGTGACAATCATTGGTACTTTAACTTAACAGAAACTGGGAAACACTGTCTGTCACTTTGTTTTCATGCACTAAATTAGTCTGATTTTGGAAATAGTTAGTTTTTATGTATTTTAACACCTACGTGTGGAGTCCAAATGTCCATGCACTCTCTCTAATGCGACTATTGGTCGCACACCATATGCCTCCCGTACACTGGGGGGCGCTTGTTTCATTTTAGCGTGGACAATTTGATCACTTTTCCGGTTTACCTATGACGTCACATCAGGCTTTGCGGATCCTTACAACTTGCTTGTTTTGACTGATGTCCGCTGTGATCTTGGCACAGATTACAAATGCATGTCTCTAATGGCTATGCTGATGTTAAATAGCAGACAGCATCGAGAAATTATCTTGAATTGGGCTACGAACATGACGCTACTACCAAAAATGTACCGGGTCAGATGCAAAGAAAGGCAACGGTAGAGTTTTTTCAAAGGAATTTTTAGACGAAAATCACGGAAACAAAACTTTTGAATGTTCAGTCTTAAGACTCTGTGAATTGATGGAAGTAGTTTGAAATACAAAGGAAAATACCGTTTTGTGCCCCGACTGATATCCAGAGGAAGGTTGCTATTGTTCTGGACTATCTCGCCCGTTGTGCGAAAAGTTATTCAGTTGGCGTGAATAAATGCAATGTGAAGAGGTTTATGTACACTTTATTATTCGCCTTTATAATACCTGCTTTATTATCTTTAATTTCATTCATATTTCCCTACCTTTGTTACTTTTTTTCTACCATTGATGCCTTTTCAAAATGTTCTGTTCTTTTAATTTGTGAGTCAAATAAACAGTCACCTGTTTATTACAGTTATGTTTTTATTGAATGGTATCTGCTTCCGGGTTGTATTCCGTGCTTTGAGACTGGCACATGCGCGATACGAAGGGTCACCTGCGGCGTACACACCCCTTCGAGAGATCTGGTTTCCAATTATATAATCCAGGTGTGTTAGTCCGAATTTACAAAAACCAAACATGATCGTATTAAGGTTTTACCATGGGTTGTATGAGGCTAATTTAGATCTGAACTATTTGTGAAATCGGACTAATTTAGTGCATGGACATATACTGACTGCTTGAGATTACGTGCTGAAATTCCGCCCTCATTGCGGACTCGCTGGCAGGCACAGAATGTCTGTATTACTAAATTATTGGTCCATATTGGGAGAATAAATTTAACTACTAGGGTAATCGGAAGAAAAGTACAATTTTTATATCTAAATATTTTTGAATCACACTATTTGCTCTGATTTAACTTAACAGTGCTCAAAGTACACCAGTACTTGGAACAAAAATAATAAATAGACCACTTGATTACTCAAATTACCGATAGCTGCAGTTCTATATATGGTTTTCTTTATCGGGATCTATGTGTTCTATGGCCAATTATGCAAGTTAAAATCTATACCACTCCCCTTTGGTTTCTAGCCCGTAGACAAGTTAATTCAGGACCCTGAAGGCAGGTCGACATCATGTAAGAATCTTAACTGTCATACAAGTGTCCAAATAAGTTAACCACGGAATAAGAACACTTGAAAGCCTCGCTTGCCCTGGGAAAAATTGCTGCTTGTGCTTGCTTGCCAAGTGACTTTTTTTTTTAATGTTTTCAGACTTTTTGATGTATACTTGGGCAACATTTTAACAAAAATGTGCAGTTCCACTTTTAATAACATGTTTCTTTTGCAATCCTTATGATAAACAAGAACAATTTTTTTTAAGGTTTTTTTTTGTATTCTAAATTGTAATTATCGGCTCGATCTAGGTGACTAACAATACTGCTAAGGTGAGCGATCCATTCTGCCTCTAAATGACTGCAAGAATAAATTTACATTCCGTAACCTGTATAATAACCAAGCTGTAGCGACATTGTTATTGTAAAAGCGAACACTAAGAAACGGTTTTTCTAGCATGGTAACACATCACCTTGTTATGGCATTAGCTGTAACCTAACTTCTACGTCAGCAGCTGAATAGCTTTTGAGCTTGTAATACACAACACAATGCGATAGAACACAAATCTGCACAGACTGAAAAGCATGAACATTCATATAACCGTATTTATAAAGAATTAGCCCACATTTCATGTTTTGTTTATACATAGCTACCTCAACAGTGTATGTAGTTTACTAACAAGCACCATGTGCTGCATGTATAATGATCAATATTATAGTGTCCGTATGGTCAAGCTGGCCGGGGACGTTTACAGTTGACTTTGGGCTGGTGGAGGAAGGTTTCTACCAGTGCAGGGTTTGTTAGCGCAACAATTTGTCTTTCGTTGTGATGCCCTTTCTTTGAGTAGTGTTCTCCTCGCCAGATACAAAAAGCCTTTCCATCGATAAAATTGTTTGCCACTCTGTACAGCAGATGTACTTCAATTTGATCAGCATAACTTGGCTCCAAGGTCCACATTTACACTGTCAAATCACACCGCTTCTGATTCTCTTGGCCTCCATCTGCGCGAATGTTTCATCCTCTTTGTGCTCTCTAAGTTTTTATAACCAACAATTCGTCCTCTCTAAATTCAGGTTAAAAAAATATAAGGTTGTGAATCCTCATTTGTTCAAGAAATCTGCTAGGTTAAAACACACACACACACGTTTTTTGCCACACACACTTGTTGACGGAAGTAAGAAGTGCACTGAAATAAATGCGCCCAGGAAATAATTTTCAGCAATGCTTAAAATGACAAGGGGATTTGCGTATATATAAAACCTTATCTTTAGAATCCTACAAAAAGATATTCTTTGTTTCTCATAAGGATTGTGAATGAGACAAAAAAAAAAAAAAGTGCAGTTCCCCTTGAATAAAGTTGACTTCTTGTCACTTTAACCATATTGTACTGAACATCCAATACAACATTTTCCTACATAACAATAACTGCTTCAATTGTCATCATCACATGTTCTGTCTTTATCCGACATCGAGTGTTAGACTTAAGAGGTTCCACTGTAACAAATAGCACACTGTTTATGTGTTGTTGAGATAAAGTTGTCTTTGTTTTCCCCCTCAGATGCTTTGGTGTTTCCTTGGCTCCCAGTGGATGTGGCCTTAACAGATTTCTTCCACCACCCATTAACTCGATATGTGTGTGTCATTTATATACATACACATATACTGTATATATGTGTATGTATATAGACACACACACTCACACACATGTGGACATACCTGTGTGGTGTCCATTTAACTTTCATGATGTACACACACACATGCATACTGCCAAAATGGACACAGCCTGTCACACTCCCAACCAAGACGACAAGCTCAAATGTGAAGAACTGTTGGGGGTTTTTTTTTTCGGATTTATTTTATACATGTACAAAAAACCTTTTTGGACATTTTGATTTCCACAATATGTTTCATCACCAGAGAGAGATATTTTTTTTTCTCTGTCCTGCCACAAATTGGGACTTTTGACACACTGCCGAGAGGTGCTCTGGTGAATGCAAAAGAAGAAAACACAAATTGAATCAAGGATTTGTGCCTCATTGTTACATGTTTTCTATTTGACATTGAAGCAAATTGCTTTATATGTTAAGGAACATTAATTATGGAGGGATTGCTTATGTGTATGAGCAATTATTTTTAATGTATGTCATTCCCAGTGTGATGGTACAGTCTTACATATATTATGTAACCAAGCCCATAGTTGAATTGCCTAAATTCGTTTTTTGTTTTTTTATAAATCAGCAATTGTTTTTGGGGGGACACAAAATGAAAGGTGGACATTTTTCTTAAAAAGATGAGAACTGGAGATGCTGGACAACCTAAGAATTAAGGACTCTTAATTCCTGGAAGCTGATCGTTCTCGTTTTTTTTTTTTTTTTTTTTTTTTTTGTTAACAAATCCAAGTGTTCGGTCTTTGCTACAAAAATGTATGCTGACAAGACAAAGCACAGCTGTGTAAGGTTGCAAGTTGGGTGTTGAAGGCCGAAAAATATGAAGCCATTTGCTCATAAAGAGACCAGCGCTTCTCTGCCAGCAGACTTGAGGGCTCCGGTTTATTTGCTTCCCTCCAATTCTTACAAACGTCCTTTTCCACTGCATTCTTTTCTGAAAACAAAGCATTCCCATTGAATTAGCCCCCCCTCGCCTTCCTCCTCACCTTCTTAACAGAAGTGTTGACTTGTAAATTCACTCCATACATTACTCTTGATATGTTTCATTTTTCAAAATTTAAATATATATAAAATATCTATTTTTTGTTAGCCTATACATTGTAGATGTTTTTTTTTACATAAATGGCAATATTAGTTTGAAGTTTAGAGTGTATTGTAGATGAACTTTACAAGGGGATGTTTGACATTTACATGTTGGCGCGGGGGAGTAAAGAGGCGATTTGATTAAATGTTAAAGAGGAGACGTTATTTCCACTTAGAAGTTGTCAGCTAACCGGAAGAATTTTTACGTTAATGATTTGGGGCGCACAAATGTGGAGTGGATGGTTTGGGTTTGTCTTTGGAACAGTAATTATGCAACTGTTTGTTTTGAATGTAGCCGCCATACTTCATGTGGATCGCCTTCATTTCGTCAAATTTTCCCGTTCCTGTCCACGTTGTACTTTTCGTTTCTCTTTCCACGTCTGATTGGAGGCAGACAATTTGGGGCAAGGTTGATTGCTAAAACCAGGAGAACAAACCAGTGTTATTGTGATGTTATTCCCATGTCATGTTGTGAATATCTCCTACCAACATGTAATCACAAATGGGAGGTAGATCATTTTGCGTGTTTTTGTTTTTATTTTATATATATAAATATATATATATATATATAAATATATATACAAGAAGCGACGATGAAGACGACCTATACAAATCAACAGTGTGGCCTTTTCATCCTCAAGACTTAAACGATGTCATGACGGGAGAGTGATACCTTACCAGTGCCTGAATTTATGTATTTTTTGTTTAAGACCGTTTTTTTTTTTTTTGTCAACCATATCATTTCATTTATCATGGAGATTAAAAAAAGAGGTACTTGTTCATTCCCCCACCCTCCCTGTTCCTAAATGCTTTTTTCAATTTTTCAGGAAAAAGTTTAAATCGTATAAAGAGATTTTTTTCTTTCACTGTATCTAGTTAAAACAAAAAAAATAAATAAATGTTACGTAGATCTTGTTTAGATTTATTGCTTTTGTTTTCTTATGATTATTCGACTGGATTATATTTGTCCTAACTGCTGTTTCATGGGTCCAAGTCTTTCTAGCGATGCTTGCTTTTTGGCTCTGGAAGATTTTTATAAGTAGTTAGCGAAGCATTTTCTGTATTTTTTTTTTGTGTGTGTGTGTGCGCGCCATCTTCTGCCCTGCCGCAATGACTGTTTCACTTCTTTCCTACTTTTTTGTTGCATTTGAACATCATTTGAATTGAAAATGGCTTGACCTTTTGATTTCTAAACAGCTCCCAATTTACTTTAGATTTAAAAGAAAAAATTCAACAGGCTTGGGATACTTTTTGTATATGATATTACTTTTAAGTTCAGATACCTTCCCATATTTTGATCACAAAAAGTTGGTAAAAAAAAAAAAAATTAAATGACATTGCATTCATAAGACAAAGCTATCTTTGTGTGGATTGACTCCGGCAGGGCCCCCTCAGAGTGCCTCTCTCGAAATATCTATAAATATATAAATATAGTTGACATCTGTCCTGTATATAACAGTAATGTAGCAATAAATGTTCAATTTTTAATAACAGATTATACCATTTTTCTTATGTCTTTGGTTTTTTTGGGGGGGGGGGGGATTGTGTACATTGAAAGGACAATAAAGGAAAACATTTTAACGAAGGGGTGATGGTAGTTTTGATAATGTTTTTCTTATATATTTATGAAGCCGCAGTTTGCTACATGTGCAGAAAAAAAAAAAAAAACATCACCTGAAACGACCCTCGGCAAGCATGCTAAATTTGATCAGGCATGTAAAAGGCCAGCCCGGGGTCCTCAGCTACACTTTTGCATGGAGGAGTAAACAAACGGTGAAGGTCAGAATGTTCCAGAAAATGCTCAATAAGTTCGTCGGAGCCAAGAACATTGGGATTTTAAGAACGTGGTAGGTTTAACTAATAACCGTAGCGGAGTGTGCGGCTGTGTTGAGCCAAATGCCAGCGTAATTATAGCGGTGTCCTTCTCTGTGACCCATTAGGCTGAAGAAAGCTAACGTTAGCTTAGCCACGTTAGCTTCCCAGTTAGTTTTCACTGTGATTTAGCATGACTCTTAATAGTTACATTTTGTTTTATGTCATTTATTTGCTCATTTTTGCTGGCACCGGTGCCAGTGAACTTGATTTCGTCCTTAAGTAGTTATAGACAGTTAAGCTACTTATTGATTTGTTCAAATTATTTTACTGTATTATTGATGTACTAACCCAGTGTTTTTCAACCACTGTGCCGCGGCTCACCAGTGTACCGTGGGAGATGTCATTTCACCTAATTGGGTTGAACATGTTTTTTGCAAACCAGTAATTATATTCCGCAAAAGTGTTGTGTTTGAGTGTCTGTGCTGTCTAGGGCAGTGTTTTTCAACCTTTTTTTGAGCCACAGCACTTTTTTTGCGTTGAAAAAATCTGGAGGAACACCACCAGCAGAAATCGTTAAAAAAAACGAAACTCAGTTGACAGTAAAAAGGCCTACTGAAATGAGATGTTCTTATTTAAACGGGGATAGCAAGTCCATTCTATGTGTCATACTTGATCATCTTGCGATATTGCCATATATTTGCTGAAAGGATTTAGTAGAGAACATCAACGTTAAAGTTCGTAACTTTTGGTCGCTAATAAAAAAGCCTTGCCTTTACCGGAAGTAGCAGACGGTGTGCGCGTGACGTCACGTGTTGTAGGGCTCCTCACATCGTTTACAATCATAGCCACCAGCAGCAAGAGCAATTCAGACAGAGAAAGCGATTATTTCCCCATTAATTTGAGCGAGTATGAAAGATTTGTGGATAAGGAAAGTTAGAGTGTAGCACTAAAAAAAATAAAAGTCGACGGCTCCAGGCGACGGCAGTGTGAGCGATTTAGATGTTATTAGACACATTTACTAGGATAATTCTGGAAAATCCCTTATCTGTTTATTGTGTTAAAAGTGTTTTAGTGAGATTATGAAGTAATACCTGAAAGTCGGAGGGCTGCAGTGAACGCCAATGTCTCTGAGAGAAGCCAATGGAGGAGCCAAGATCACAGCAGCCTTTTTGACAGCTGCAGGAGGAGGTCGCATAATCTGCTAAAGTCTCCGGTAAGAGCCGACTTAAAGTCACAATTTTCCCATCCAAAAACTTGCTAGTTGACGTAGAGAAACATGTTCGCTTGACCGCTCTGTGTCAAAGCTTCATAACAAAGAAACACCGGCTGTGTTTTGGTTCCTAAAGGCAGCTGCAATCCACCACTTTCCACCAACAGCATTCTTCTTTATAGTCTCCATTATTAATTGAACAAATTGCAAAAGATTCAGCAACACAGATGTGCAAAATGCTGTGTAATTATGCGATGAAAAGAGACTACTTTTAGCCGTGAGTGGTGCTGGGCTGAAATGTCTGCTCCAACCCATAACGTCACAAGCACGCATCTACATAAGCGTCATCATTCCGCAACGTTTTCAACAGCATACCTCGCGGGAAATTTAAAATTGCAATTTAGTAAACTAAACCGGCCGTATTGGCATGTGTTGCAATGTTAAGATTTCATCATTGATATATAAACTATCATACTGTGTGGTCGGTAGTAGTGGGTTTCAGTAGGTCTTTAAACCATAACCAAACATGCATCACTATAGCACTTTTCTCAAAGTGGGTCTACTGTCATGACCTGTCACATCACGCTGTGACTTATTTTGAGTTTTTCTGTGTTTTCCTGTGTGTAGTGCTTTAGTTCTTGTCTTGCGCTCCTATGTTGGTGTTGATTGTCATGCCATGTATGGATGTACTTTGTGGACGCTGTCTGCTCCACACGCTGTAAGTCTTTGCTGTCGTCCAGCATTCTGTTTTTGTTTACTTTGTAGCCAGTTCAGTTTTAGTTTCGCTCTGTATAGCCTTCCCTAAGCCGCAATGCCTTTTCCTAAGGGCACTCACCTTTTGTTTATTTTTGGTTTAAGCATTAGATACATTTTTAACTACACAGTGCTTACCGCTGTTTCCGACATCTACAGAGCAATTAGCTGCCGAGCTCTAGGCAGCACAGACACTCAACAACAATACATAATTTGCAGACTATAATTATTGGTTTGCAAAAAATATTTTTAACCTAAATAGGTGAAAGTAAATAATCTCCCACGGCACACCAGACTGTGTCTCATGGCACACTAGTGTGCCAAGGCACAGTGGTTGAAAAACACTGTTCTAAGGATCGGCAGAGTAAATGTGTAACACTCTACCATATCAGTAGGTGGCAGCTGGTAGCTAATTGCTTTGTAGATGTCGGGAACATGGTTGGTTGTGATCAGTATATGCAGACGACAGCGGGAGGCAGTGTGCAGGTAAAAAGGTATCTAATGCTTAAACCAAAAATAAACAAGGCGAGTTCCCCTAAGAAGAAGCATTTAAGGCTATGCAAAAAATAAACTAAAACTGAACTGGCTGCAAAGTAAACAAAACCAAAATGCTTGACATCAGCAAAGACTTGCAGCGTGTGGAGCAGCAGACGGCGTCCACAAAGTGCATCCGTACATGACATGACATTCCACACCAAAATAGGAGCGCAAAACAAAAACTAGAACACTACACACAGGAAAACACTAAAAAACTCAAAATAAGTCACGGTGTGATGTGACAGGTGGTGACAGTACACCTACTTTGAGACGGTTTAATTCTTTTTATATTTTCTGCTAGTGGTGTGCCTCGGGATTGTTTCAATGAAAAAAAATATGCCTTGGCTTAAAAAAGGTTGAAAAACACTGTACTAACAACCTACTGTGAAATATAAGGCTGAATATAGATACAAGAGGGTTTTTACTATCAATCGATGAGTCAAAGTTTATTTATATAGCCCTTAATCACAAGTGTCTCAAAGGGCTGCACAAGCCACACCGACATCCTCGGCTCAGATCCCACATTAAATATGAATACATTGCTTAACACTGCCAAAAAGCTAATGGAAGGGTCCCCAATGTGTAGTTTGGATCAAATAGGTGTGTACATTTGGTACATTGGTGTTTCATATATTTGAATTGCCACTGGTTGGAACACTTCATTACTTTGTAGATGGGGCGGATGTTATTGTCAAAAAAAAAGACCATTTCTTAAACGTTTGCGTTTTCAGCTAACTTTGGTAGATGCTTACCATACACCGTTCTAAGCAAGTGACTCCCTGCTGGTTTTACGTATGGCAAAGTTGGGTTCACAGTAAAAAAGATGGAGACCCTTGCATCAAATGTAAGGGTAAAGTCCTAATTCTATATCTTGCTCAAACCTGCTCAGTGGCCTTGTGGTTAGAGCATCCGCCCTGAGACTGTAAAGTTGTGAGTTCAAACCCTGGCCGGGTCAAATGGGACACATTACCTCCCTGCTTGGCACTCAGAATCAAGGGTTGGAGTTTGGTGTTAAATCACCTAAATGATTCCAGAGTGTGGCCACCGATGCTGCTCACTGCTCCCCTCACCTCCCAGGGGGGTGAACATGGGGATGGGTCAAATGCAGAGGACAATTTCACCACTCCTAGCGTGTGTGTGGCTATCATTAGGACTTTTTAATTATTGACGTTATTTCTATTTAGGGGTTCAATTTCTGAGTTTTTGTTTTAAATGTTTTTTTTCTTCTATTTTGTGCTCATCTAGGGTACCAAACATGGTCGCCTGGGGGTCATTGGGCGGCGTGGCGCTTGTCCACTTCACAGACTGGCGATTATTCCTTGACTATGTGCCATACATTAAGGGGAAGTTCAACAAGGACGAGTGAAGTCTTTTTTCCCCCAATCAATTGTGAGTCTTTTTTTTTTTTTTAAATCACTTTGATTTATTTTTTCATCAATCCCTTTACTATTGCTTGTCCTTTTTCGGGCTCGCGGGGGAGATGGAGTCCATCCCAGCTGTATTTGGGCAGAAGACAAGGTACACCCTGGACAAGTTGCCAGCGCAGATATACAGACAACATTCACACTCGCACTCAATTAGTCACGCTGAAACATTTGCAATACTTGTATGGCAGTTGAAGGCAAGGCGTTAAGACAGGCCTGTGCAATTATTTTGGGACACATTTAGAGAAGAAAAATGTGTCTGGGGGCCGGTATAACTATTTTTAAGAACACTAATGCAAAACCTCACATTATTGTCTGAATGCTAAAAATGTTATGACAGACCACTTAAAGAACAGAAAGGAATTTTATTTTTTTTTACTGAAAGAGACAACCAGATTGTACATGAAAATAAAGAACGTGGGATTTACAATATTAACTATGAACGATAAATCACTGAATATTGACAACCATGTCACATCCCCCACCTACACTTTGATATATCTCTAAGCTTTATAACTTTCTTGTAAAAATCTCCTTCCGCGTCTGTTCCTGACACCCCCATTTTCAGGCTGGCTCTGGAAACACCCTTGTGTTCCCACCCACACAGCTTGGTGCCCCGTCTGAGCTGCTGTGACTTAGATTACCATAATAACTAGTATATCATGCAAAAGCGCAGATTCCAACCATAGAAATACTTTGTATAGTTCAGGACTTAGTCAATTAAAAACATCACTGCACATCGTAATGGCAGCTACAGTTTTAATATCTAAAAAAAAGTATTTGGGAATGTCCGGCGGGCCAGATTAACTAAGGGGCCGCATGCCCGGGGGCTCTATTGTAAACAAACTTTTGATTGCATTCATTTATTGGTAAAAATGCATTAAACATGTTTTTAAAAACTCTGTCATCATGTCTTTCATAATGATTGTGAACGATAGGCAACTTTCCAAAAAAAAGGTCAGCTCCCCTTTAAAGGTTAAAAGTTGATTGGCAGCACTAAATTGGCCCTAGTGTGTGAATGTGAGTGTGAATGTTGTTTATGTATCTGTGTTGGCCCTGCAATGAGGTGGCGACTTGTCCAGGGTGTACACTGCCTTCCGCCTGTTTGCAGCTGAGATAGGCGCCAGCGCCCCCCGCGAGCCCAAAGGGAATAAGCGGTAGAATATGGATGGATGGATGGAGGTATGCACTTGCATGCGGTACATGCAGTTTGTTCTGTGAAAATTTAAATAACTATTGTAATACGTTAAATAAGAACAATAGAAATTACTTTATTTACTCACATTATATATAGGATTTCACAGGCCATATAAAAGGATGTGGAAGGTCATATCGTCTGGCCTTGAGTTTGTCACCTGTGCAATAGACTATTGGACAATTTTGCGCAGTATTTCAAGTCAACGGATAATAATGTAATAACTGCTTTAAGTTTACATGCTTTGGAGTAAAAAGAAGCACACACAAGGATGCGCCAGTTATTATATTAGTAATTATAGTATCAGTTAGGGCTGCAACTGATAACTATTTTGATAGTCGACTAGTCATCGATTATCTTATTATTATTGTTCCTTTTTTCGTTGCATCGCAAACTGACACTGCTCTAAAAACTACTTGAATTGATTAAGACAGCGTTTAGCTGACGGACTATGGCTAAAATGATAGCTAAAACAATTTTTCATCCAACTTTGTCTCACGCTTGCTAGCCAGCTTGCAAGGTACAAGCTAACAATCTTACTGAGTTGAAACTGCATCATTCAGATGTCCGACATTCCTTTCCTTCAAATGCTCTCGTATAACAGATATAGTGTCATACAAACAAGATCTGCTTTGCAAAATGAGCAAGGCATTCATCATTTTAACAAAAGTAGGAGGAAATATTCCCACACTTGACATGTTTTCAGTCGCGATCTCGATGCAAGTGGCGGTGCTGACTCGCTTCCCTCCGGAAAAACACAAGTAATGACGTCACAACTATGTCGGCCACAAATGTTATTGTCGACGAATCGTTGCACCCTTTGTATTAATCGCTGTAAAGTTATCATTAACTGAGCAGTGAAGATGTTTGAAAAGCTACAATTTGTGGCATTGGTGGTTGCATCTGCAACAACCAACCAGCTAGCTAGCTTTAGCATGAGTTTTTTATGTGCTTGTCACTGGGCTTTTGCACAAGTAGTCATAATAATAGTAAACAAACATATACCAGTAGGTACAGTAAAGTATTGAGACCCTTTTAAAATGTTCACTCTTTGTTTTTCTGCCATTTGTGAAATCAAAAAAGTTAATTTTATTTTTCATTAATGAACATTCTGCACCCCATCATGACAAAAAAAACTGATGTAATTTTTTTTCCAAATTTGTTAAAAATAAATTCAAAAATCACATGTACATACGTATTCACTATGTAAAGCGCTTTGAGTCACTTGAGAAAAGCGCTATATAAATATAATTCACTTTACTTCACTATTCAGATCCTTTGCTCAATACTTTGATGATGCGCCCTTGGCAGCAATCACAGCCTCAAGTCTAATATGATGCCACAAGCTTGACATACCTTTCTTTGGGATGTTCCACTCTCAAGCTCCATCAGATTGGATACGAAGCAATAGTTTTCACATAGGATGTCGCTGTACATTGCTGCATGCATCTTAGTCTAGTCAGTGAGGTGACCAAGAACCCGATGATCACTTTGTCAGAGCTACAGAGGACAACCGTCTCTGCAGCAAATAAAGCAATAAAGCCAAAAAGGTATAGTGGCCAGGCGGAAGCCATTTCTTAGTAAAAAAAAGTTTGCCCAAATGCACCTGAAAGACTCAGACCATGAGAAACTAAATGATCTTGTCTGATGAGACAAAAGTTGAACTTTTTGGAGGAAACAAGGAACCACTCATCACTAGGCCAATGGTTTCCAATGGCAGGAACTGGGAGACTAGTCAGGATATAGGGAAATATACCTGTTTATGCAGCAATATACATATACATCCTGGAGGAAAACCAACACTTTTCATCCAATCTGATTGAGTTTGAGGGGTCATCATTGGCGGTCACTCGAAGCGAGTATGACGATCCTCCTGGTAGGGGGTATCCCTTTTATGGAGGATGCCTGTGTGTGACTTTGTTTAATGTGGGAGACTGGTGCACAGACAGTCACCACACGATCCTTAACAGATCCGGGTCAGGGTCCAGTGGCATGGAGTCCAAGACAACTGGGGATCCTTTTCTGCTGCAGCCGTCATCCGCCATCCCAGCCGTTGTGACGCTCCATAGGGTGAGCAATCATCCTCCGCCTGTTCCACCGTTGAGGTCTTGGGTTGTTATTTCCCCATAACTGGGCCCTCATGAATGTGGGGGTGCCTTCTTCCGCCATAGCAGCTGTTTTGGTAGTTCTTACATCTACCGTCTTCCCCATGCTCCGCCGTTGAGGTCTTTACCGTATCCCTGGCTAGGGGGCAGTCAGGTACTAGGGGGCGGCATAGCTCGGTTGGTAGAGTGGCCGTGCCAGCAACTTGAGAGTTGCAGGTTCGATTCCCGCTTGTGCCATCCTAGTTACTGCCGTTGTGTCCTTGGGCAAGACACTTTACCCACCTGCTCCCAGTGCCACCCACACTGGTTTAAATGTAACTTAGATATTGGGTGTCACTATGTAAAGCGCTTTGAGTCACTTGAGAAAAGCGCTATATAAATATAATTCACATAAAATTCACATACTAGGCCTTTGCCAAGGGCCGCCTGGGGTAACAGTAGTAAAGGTGTTAACCTCCTAGTGCCCCAAGACCCCATAGAGGAGCCTCCACTGCCGGATGCACTTTAACGTCATGCCCAGGATACGTTTCAGGGGTGCTGCAGAGAGGAACGGGCAAAACTTCCCAAAGATAGGTGTGCCAAGGTTGTGGCATCGTATTCAGAAATATTTAAGGCTGTAATTGCTGCCAAACGTTCATCAACAAAGTATTGAGCAAAGGGTCTGAATACTTGCGTACATGTGATTTTATTTTTTTTTATAAAATTGTGAAAATTTCGACATCTGTTTTTGTTTTGTTTTTTACAACAAGATTGGTTGCTAATTTTACATTAATGAGAAATAATATTAACTTTTTTGATTTTAGCAAATGGCTGCAATGAGCAACACATTTAAAAGGGGCCTGGATACTTTCCATACCCAACTGTAGAAGTAATTTGGGAACTGTTCGGCTCTTTGGAGAAAGAAAGGAGTTCTGTAATGGAGAAAAGTTGACTCAACCTTTGTGTTGTGAATACCACACTGAGCACGGAGAAAAGAAGAAGAGCAAAGAACTCTCAGAAAACCAAGATTGTGGAAAAACATGGACAATCTCAAGTCCATCTCCAGAGATCTAAATGTTCCTGTGTCTACTGTGCGCAATATCAAGAAGTTTCAAGCCAATGGCACTGTAGCTAACCTCCCTGTATGTGGACGGAAGAGAAAAATTTATGAAAACTGCAACGAAGGATTGTTAGAATTGTGGATAAAGAACCTTGATCCACTTTCAAACAAATTCAAGCTGACCTGCAGACACAGGTTAGGGTTAGGGTGTCAGTGTCAGCTCGCACTAACCGTCACCATCTCAATGAAGAGGGACGCTATGGTAGGAGACCCAGGAGGACCCCGCTGCTGTCACAGAGACATAAAAAAGGAAGACTTGAGTTGGCAAAAACTGACCAGAAGAAGCCAAAATCCTTCTGAGATGAACGCCTGATGGACAGATGAGACTAAAGTGGAGCTTTTTGGTAAAGCACATCATCACACAAAAAAACAAAATGAGGTCTTCAAAGAAGAAATTACCATCCCTACAGTCAAACTTGGTGGAGGTTCACTGATCTTTCGGCGTTGCTTTGCTGCTTCTGGTACCGGATGCCTTGACTTTATGCATGCTATCATGAAATTTGAGGACTACCAAATAATTTTTGGGCATAATGTAGGGCCCCGTGTCAGAAAGCTGGGTCTCCGTCAAAGGTCATGGGTTTTCCAGCAGGACAACAACCCAAAGCATACTTCAAAAAGCACACAGAAATGGCTTAAGACGAAGCGCTGGAGAGTTCAGAAGTGGCCATCAATGAGTCCAGATCTAAATTCTATAGAACATCTGTGGAGAGATCTAAAAACAGCAGTTGGGAGAATGCATCCTTCAATTCTGAGGGACCTGAAGCAGTTTGTAAAAGAAGAGTGGTCCAAAATTACAATAGCAAGGTGTAATAAACTCATTGATGGTTACAGGAAGTGATAGAATTCAGTTATTTTTTCCAAAGGGTGTGCTACCAAATATTAAGTTGAAGGTGCCAATAATTTTGTCCAGTCCATTTTTGGAGTTCTGTGTGAAATAATATCAGATTTGGCTTTTTGGGTTTTTTTTTTTTTGGTTTTAGACTTAGACTTCCTTTATTGTCATTCAAATTTGAACTTTACAGTACAAATAAGAACAAAATTTTGTTGCATTAGCTTGTTTTAGTGCAGGATAAAAGAGCAATGAGTTGCAGATATAAATAGATTTACTGTACAGATAATAGGGTTAGTGCGTCTGCCTCACAATACGAAGTTCCTGCAGTCCTGGGTTCAAATCCAGGCTCGGGATCTTTCTGTGTGGAGTTTGCATGTTCTCCCCGTGAATGCGTGGGTTCCCTCCGGGTACTCCGGCTTCCTCCCACTTCCAAAGACATGCACGTGGGGATAGGTTGATTGGCAACACTAAATTGGCCCTAGTGTGTGAATGTGAGTGTGAATGTTGTCTGTCTATCTGTGTTGGCCCTGCGATGAGGTGGCGACTTGTCCAGGGTGTACCCTGCCTTCCGCCCGATTGTAGCTGAGATAGGCGCCAGCGCCCCCCGCGACCCCGAAAGGGAATAAGCGGTAGAAAATGGATGGATGGATGGATGGATAATATATTCCACTTTTGCATACGCATTCACGTTTACGGATGTATGTTATCTTTATATTTTTTATAGTCCAGCGAGTTAATCTGGGAATGTGAGTGTGAATGTTGTCTGTCTATCTGTGTTGGCCCTGCGATGAGGTGGCGACTTGTCCAGGATGTACCCCGCCTTCCGCCCAATTGTAGCTGAGATAGGCGCCAGCGACCCCAAAAGGGAATAAGCTTTAGAAAATGGATGGATGGAGTTAATCTGTTTTTGGGAGGAATTAAGGGTATTATTCTGATGCCTTCAAGAGTCTTATGGCCTGAGGGAAGAAGCGTTTACAGAACCTGGAGGTTCTGCTACGGAACCTCTTTCCGGAGTCCAGCAGTGAAAACAGTCCTTGGTGGGGGTGGGCGGAGTCTCTGCAGATTTTCTGAGTCCTGGTCAGGCAGCGGCTTTTTGCGATCTCCTTCATAGGAGGAAGAGGAGTCCTGATGATTTTTTTTCCCCCGTCCTCACCACTCTCTGCAGATACTTCCAGTCTGAGGCACTGCAGGCTCCAGTCCAGACAGACATGCAGTGGGCTCTCTATAGTGCTTTTGCAAACAAAATAAATAAACCTGTGAATACCAAAGCATTTGTCATTTCAACAGTTTTCTGGGAGAAGTGGTGCATTATCTGACTGAAATTCAGGGGTGCTAATATTTCTGGCCATCACGCTTACATCACGCTCAAATTTTTACTGCATGCCTTTGGTAAGTGCTGGAGTGAGAAGAGGTTTTAAAATAATTAGCTCATGCTTACTTTTACCGCATGCCTTTGGTAAGCGCAGGAGTGAGAAGATGTTTTAAATTAATTAGCGCCCCGGCGGCAATTAAAGTAAATACGGTATAAATAACGTCAAATGAAGATAGAATCGCTATTAACCGAAACATGTTATGTCATTATGATTTATACATTTTCCGAATCCATCCATCCATCCATCCATTTTCTACCGCTTATTCCCTTTTGGGGTCGCGGGGGGCACTGGTGCCTATCTCAGCTACAATCGGGCGGAAGGCGGGGTACACCCTGGACAAGTCGCCACCTCATCGCAGGGCCAACACAGATAGACAGACAACATTCACACTCACATTCACACACTAGGGCCAATTTTAGTGTTGCCAATCAACCTATCCCCAGGTGCATGTCTTTGGAAGTGGGAGGAAGCCGGGGTACCCGGAGGGAACCCACGCATTCACGGGGAGAACATGCAAACTTCACACAGAAAGATCCCGAGCCTGGATTTGAACCCAGGACTGCAGGAACTTCGTATTGTGAGGCAGACGCACTAACCCCTCTTCCACCGTGAAGCCCCCGAATCCATCCATCCATCCATTTACTACCGCGTGTCCCTTTTGAGGTCACCTATCTCAGCTGCAAGTCGCAAGCTCATCGCAGGGCCCTTTTTCAGAATGTGGTTGTTATATTTTTAAACAAAGTTAACAATCGGAAGTTGTCTTTATTTTTAAGTTATCGTGCCGTCATTTTTCCACTTGGGAGTGGATTTTTCTCCATCTGGGTCCAGATCTAAAATGAGTTTGACACCCTTGATTCATGCACACACACATTCAAACATTTGTATGTATTTAGTCTTATTGTTAATAAAAAAATAAATACAAAAAAAAAACATGATTATGTGTGTCTGCCTTGCAGGACCAGAACACTTTGGGACGAGCACACGGGTGGACAGCCTCGACAGGGGCCAGTTATACTTCGAGGATGCATCATGTATAAATGTTTTGATCCATGCGTATTTAATGTCAATAAATCTTGACGTGTAGCCTTCCTTGTTTGTCCACTCATTAAAATGTGTTCCACACATACAGCATGAACAGCAATAGTCCGGTCCTAGCGGCGTGTTTTCCAGCTGTGACAAGGACACAATAGTCGCGTTATCATGCAGACGGGAGACATTTGCGTGGATAATTTCTTCAGTGGAAGGGGGAGGGGACAGAGCGAGAGAGGAGAAGGGATTTAATACAGCGAGAGGAACAAAACCCCCATCAAGATGGATAAAAACGAGTAAGTACATGACATAAAAGCCCATTAAAGCGTTTACAAAGTGTTTGCAATGGCCTCTGTCGTTTAACACCCTTAACGTGTCTTTAATAAATATACGTCTTAGTAAATATGAATGTGTAGCAGCGATCGGGTGACTATAGTGCTCACGTAATGATGCGGCGACGTGCGTTTTTAGCATCTTTGCGATGTCGATGTTCCAAATGTTGATGTTTGTTGTGTTGCATTTAAGTATGTTGTCGCAGCGGCGCGTCGACAATGTTGCCATTTTGACAGATCCGTAAGACCCCCTCGCTTGCAGACCAATGTCTCATTTTCTGCACAAACAACCCCATCCGATCCATGCACGGTATGTTTATTCCAGTTTTTCTTTCATTTGACAGTATAATGGTGCTCTACTTTGTTCATTCATAAAAAAAGAAAAAAAAAGAAAGAAGAAGAAGCCGAGTGACAACGGTCGGCATTGTGGTGGGGAAATGGCTATCCCGATTTCGCCAAACTTTCTGCACGCCGGACGACGACAAGACGTTTGTTAACATTTATGTTACCAAAAAAACAACATGATGGGATTGTTGTCGTTCCACATCTGCTCTGGCGGTTTAGGTCGATTCCGAGTAGCTGTTGTAGACATTATTGTTAACATCGCTGTTACCTGACACCAGCGTCAAGAGAAATAGCGTAGATGGTAGCACTTCCGGTAGCTTTCACAATGCCACTGATAAGATCGTGTTTCAAATATGAAATGCAGTCCTCAGCAAACTATTTCATTAACAGCTCATTGCTCCAGTTTCATACATTGCAAAAATATCATAGTATTTGAAATATTTAGCATACGAGAGGGACAAGCGGTAAACAAAAAAATGGATGGATGTATAAAAAAACATGGAGAATATTAAGCCAACATTTATTCAAATATGTATATATGTTTTTACAACTTGGTCGGTATTCATTTATCGATTATGCAATTTTTTTTTGTCCTTTAATCATTTCATTACTGAAAATGCTTTTATTTCCCCGGTAAAAATGTTATGTTACACCGGAAATGGTCTAACTATATGGCATGTTAATGCCAAATGTGGTTTAATTTGGTTTAAGCACGTTGAAAATTAACTAAACCATTAACATGACCGAATATGTACTATTAATATATTAATATACTTTTTTTTTTTTTTACAAAATGGTCTGTATTCATGCATTTTTAGTTCGTCCTTTAATCATTTCATTACTGAAGCTGTCGGTTAATTCTGTTGTTATCACATTCTTCATGCTTTTATTTCCCCAGTAAAAATGTATTGATACGCCGGAAATTATCTCCTTATATGGCAAGCCGATGCCAAATGTTGTTTAATCTTGTCTCAGCACGTTCAAAATGAACTAAACCAATAGCATGACCGAATATGTACAATTTTTTTTCTTACAAAAGGTCTATAATTGTACTTTTTTATTTATTTTGTCCTTTAATCATTTCATTTCTGAAACTGTCGTTAATTATGTTGTTACACATTCTTTATGCTTTTATTTCCACAGCTAAAATGTTTTGATACACCGGAAATGATCTCCTTATATGGCAAGCTAATGCCAAATGTTGTTTAATCTTGTCTAAGCATGTTCAAAATGAACTAAACCAATAGCATGACCGAATATCTACTATTTTTTTTCTTACAAAAGGTCTATAATTTTGCTTTTTTTTTGTCCTTTAATCATTTCATTTCTGAAACTGTCGTTAATTCTGTTGTTACACATTCTTTATGCTTTTATTTCCCCAGTAAAAATGTATTGATACACCGGAAATTATTTCCTTATATGGCGAGCTAATGCCAAATGTTGTTTAATCTTGTCTCAGCACGTTCAAAATGAACTAAACCAATAGCATGACCGAATATGTAAATTTTTTTTTTTTTTTTACAAAAGGTCTATATTTGTGCATTTTTTTATTTTGTCCTTTAATCATTTCATTTCTGAAACTGTCAATTAATTATGTTGTTACACATTCTTTATGCATTTATTTCCCCGGTAAAAAGGTTACGTTACACCGGAAATGATCTAACGATATGTCATGCTAATGCCAAATGTTGTTGGCATGTCCAAAATGAACTAAACCAGGGGTCACCAACGCAGTGCCCGCGGGCACCAGGTAGACCGTAAGGACCAGATGAGTAGCCCGCTGGCCTGTTCTAAAAATGGCTCAAATAGCAGCACTTACCAGTAAGCTGCCTCTATTTTTTAAATGTTATTTTTTTACTAGCAAGCTGGTCTCGCTTTGCTCGACATTTTTAATTGTAAGAGAGACAAAACTCAAATAGAATTTGAAAATCCAAGAAAATATTTTAAAGACTTGGTCTTCACTTATTTAAATAAATTAATTTATTGTTTAACTTTTCTTCTTATAACTTTCAGAAAGACAATTTTAGAGAAAAAGTACAAGCTTAAAAATGATTTTAGGATTTTTAAACACATATACCTTTTTACCTTTTAAATTCCTTCCTCTCCTTTGCTGACAATTTAAATCAATGTTCAATTAAATTTATTGTTTTTATTGTAAAGAATAATAAATACATTTTAATTTAATTCTTCATTTTAGCTTCTGTTTTTTCGACGAAGAATATTTGTGAAATATTTTTTCAAACTTATTATGATTAAAATTTAAAAAAATATATTCTGGCAAATCTAAAAAATCTGTAGAATAAAATTTTAATCTTATTTCAAAGTCTTTTGAATTTCTTTTAATATTTTTGTTGTGGAAAATCTAGAAGAAATAATGATTTGTCTTTGTTAGAAATATAGCTTGGTCCAATTCATATATTTTAACAAAGTGCAGATTAGATTTTAACCTATTTAAAACATGTCATCAAAATACTAAAAATTAATCTTAATCAGGAAAAATTACTAATTATTTTTTTAATTTTTTCAAAAAGATTAAAATTAGCTAATTTTTCTCTTCATATTTTTCGGTAGAATTTTGAATTTCAAAGAGTCGAAGTTGAAGATAAAATATGTTTAAAAATTTAAATTTCATTTTTTTCGTGTTTTCTCCTCTTTTAAACTGTTCAATTAAGTGTTTTTTCATCATTTATTCTCTACAAAAAACCTTTCGTAAAAGGAAAAAAAATGTACGCCGGAATGACAGACAGAAATGCCCTTTTATATTTATATATATATATATATATATATATATATATATATATATATATATATATATATATAGATTTATTTATTAAAGGTAAATTGAGAAAATTGGGTATTTCTGGCAATTTATTTAAGTGTGTATCAAACTGGTAGCCCTTCGCATTAATCAGTACCCAAGAAGTAGCACTTGGTTTCAAAAAGGTTGGTGACCCCTGAACTAAACCATTAGCATGAGTTAATCCTAATACATGTTATAACTTTTGTGATGATAAAGATATCAGTCCACTGTTATACTGCTTTTAATTCCACATGTGCCCTACTTTTTGACTTGTTTCGAGGCAAAGACGACGTGCTTTTATTTTGACGTCAGGATGTTTTAACTTCCTGCCGTGATCCTTTTCTTCCTCCCGGCAGCCTCCGCGCACTTTCTTCTCTTGCTTCCCTCGCGGATGTATTTAAAAAGGCCTCAGTGGTGGCGAGGGTAGTGATGCGGCCCCGGAGGACGGGGGCGGCGGAGGGATCCGCGCGTTAACAAAGAGCCAAAGCGAGGGGGCAGGCTAGCAGACGTTAGCTAGCTTACGAGTTAGCTATGTTCGACACTATAAGAGCCAAATAACAAAGGCTACAACAAAAACAACAACAACAAAAACGACTTTCTGCTTAAAGGTGTCACGTTAACTTGTAGTGAGTGAGTGGAATTTCGAGCCCACTAAAATGGAGAAGAAAAGGTGGGACTGCACTGCTCTCCCGAAGGGCTGGAAAATGGAAGAAGTGACCAGAAAGTCGGGTTTGTCCGCCGGGAAAAGCGATGTCTATTATTTTAGGTATTTAACAGCGCAATGTTTTCACTTGACTTGTGAGGCGGCTTGTTCGCGGATGGATACACACAGGACTATTTTTTTTTTTTAATGGAGGGAGGGGGGGAGTGTGGGGTCTCCTTAAAGTTTGTCAAGAGGCCCTAGACTGAAGTGACTGAACAACAGCAGAATTGTCTTCTCCTTTAGCAGAGGAGAAGAGCCAGATGAGGATCAGAGGCAAGAAAGGGGGGAGGCGGGTCGGTTGTATAGTTTGTGGTAGGCCCCCCCAACTCTATAACAATCTATGTGTCCTGTGCTGTGTGATGATGGATGCATCATGTGCATGAGTGGACATACCGTACATGCATACACACATGCAGTTGTCGCTCCCGCACGTGGAGTCACAACCAGCTCCATTCTCCGGAACATTTGCCGAAAATGTTACATACATGATGTGCAGGTGTTACATGTGCTGCTATGTAATCATCGTGGGTACAAGGTGGATCATCCATTTCCGCTTGCCTGCTGTGTCGCATGTTCTTTGTCCCGCCCGCCGCTTTTTTTGTGTTTCAGTGTGCTGACACGTCGCCCTTTTAAAGGATTCTCAATGTTTCTCTTGTCTTTTTCGCTGTCGTCCAGTCCGTCTGGGAAGAAGTTTCGGAGCAAGCCTCAGCTGGCCCGTTACCTGGGCAACCAGATGGACCTCAGCTCCTTCGACTTCCGCACGGGGAAAATGCTGATGAGCAAGTTGAACAAGAACCGGCAGAGGATGCGTTACGACAACAACAACCAGAACAAGGTGAGCGGTCGCAGGTCAGGGGTGTGGAAAAGTAATTTAAGGGCCTACTGAAACCCACTACCACCGACCACGCAGTCTGATAGTTTATATATCAATGATGAAATATTAACATTGCAACACATGCCAATACGGCCTTTTCAGTTTACTAAATAGCAATTTTAAATTTCCTGCGAAGTGTCGTGTTGAAAACGTCACGGTATGATGACGCGTGCAATTGACGTCACCGGTTGTAGCGGGGATAATTTTCCAGCCCGATCCAAGCTATAAGTAGTCTGCTTTAATCGCATAATTACACAGTATTCTGGACATCTGTGTTGCTGAATCTTTTGCAATTTGTTCAATTAATAATGGAGAAGTCAAAGTAGAATGATGGAGGTGGGAAGCTTTTATTTAGCCTTTAGCCACACAAATTCCCAAAGATAAGGCTTTACTATGGATCAGAGCGGTCTAGCGAACATGGATCCCGACTACATGTCAACCGGCAGTTTTCGTTGAGAAAATTGTGGTAATAAGTCTCCTCTTACCGGAGACATCAGCGGAGCTTCCGTCCTGCTGCAGCTGCCGTGACTTCCCTCAGAGACTCTGGCGTCAACACACCCGTGGCCAGACCCCTCCGACTTTCAGGTACTATTTAATCTCACTAAAACACTAGCAACACAATAGGCAGATAAGGGATTTTCCAGAATTATCCTAATAAATGTGTCTAATAACATCTGTATCGCTCCAACAGCAATCGCCATTTTTTTTCTTTTTTTTTTAACTTTTTCTTTCTAGTCCTTCACTCTAAATTTCCTCATCCACAAATCTTTCATCCTCGCTCAAATTAATGGGGAAAATGTCGCTTTCTCGGTCCGAATAGCTCTAGCTGCTGCTGGCTATGATTCTAAACAATGTGAGGAAGTGAGGAGCCCAACAACCCGTGACGTCACGCGCACATTGTCTGCTACTTCCGGTAAAGGCAAGGCTTTTTTATTATCGACCAAAAGTTGCGAACTTTATCGTCGATGTTCTCTACTAATTCCTTTCAGCAAAAATATGGCAATATCGCGAAATGATCAAGTCTGACACATAGAATGGACCTATAAGAAAATCTCATTTCAGTAGGCCTTTAAGCTCAGGGGCCGCATGGTACTGCCAGTCCCAATCGGGCTAGAATGGTAAAATCATGGCATGATAACTTAAAAATAAAGAGAACTCCAGGCCTTGTGGTTAGAGTGTCTGCCCTGAGATCGGGAGGTCGTGAGTTCAAACTAGGGCTTGGCGATATGGCCTTTTATTAATATCTCAATATTTTTAGGCCATATCGCGATACATGACATATATCTGGATTAGGGCTGGGCGATGTACGCGATATATCGTGGGTTTGTCTCTGTGCGATATAGAAAATGACAATATCGTGATATTCGAGTATACGTTCTCACGCAGTTGCTTTTAGCTGCGGGTATTACACTACAGGCTCTTCCCACTCTGTTGTCTCTCCTTCTCACAGAGACGTAAAACAAGCGCACCTTCTTACATACGTCAAATACTGTCGTGGTTGCAACTTCATACACCCTCACGGAGCAGAGAGGTAACAGAATGGGTAACGTTAGCTGTGATGCTAGCGAAGCCATGCGAGTGGTAATACGAGAGAGAGAAGGTGCGAATCTGGTAACAAATGAAGGAAGAATTAATTCCCAAGAAAAACAGCAGGGCGTCCATCGTCTGGCGGTGGTTCGGCTTCAAGCGGAAGGATGTCGAATACAAAACTTTAATCAAGTGTGGAGCACAAGCGTTCCTACCAAAAGTAGCATTATTGCTATTATGGAGCATCATTTGAAAAGTCACCTGCTAATAACTGTTTAATAAATACAGTTTTGGTCAATTGACTTAGTTGTGATTTCCTTCTCTGCATGCAAGTTTAAAATGAGCATATATTAATGCAATATGAAGAATAAGGTTTTAATGTAGACGCATAGAATATTCATACTGCTGTGATTATATGTATCAAGTGTTCATTTAAGGCAAAATATCGAGATATATATCGTGTATCGAGACATTTTAAAACAAGCTATTGGTGCACGTTTTTGCATGATGTCACTAAGATGACATATCAAAGCAACACTAAATTGAAGTGCACTTTTTGTATAAAACACAACTACAATAGTTTGAAACAAATAAAGTGCACTTTAGTGCACGATGTCACACAAGATATTTCAATAACTGAAATAAAATTGAGCTGGGTAACAGGAAATCGAATAGTGTATGTCCTTTGCTGTGTGGTAGGTTACTAAGGACGTTATTAAATTCTGTCGTTTACTATTTTCATACGATCTGGAAATGGTTGCTTCAGCATTTTGTGGGTATGTTACTGTACGGAGATGTTGACATGCAGTTTCACGCACTCTTCATTCTCTAGCGTGGGACATTTCAAATTATGCTACAAATTAGCAGTAGGTGCTACTTTAACGCTTTTGCCGCACATTTGTTCAACATCTTCCCGCTATAAGCAAAACCACCACCAGATGATGGATCCCGTGCTGTTTTTCTTAGGAATTAATTCTTCTTTCATTTGTTACCAGATTCACACTTTCTTTCTCGTATTACCACTCAAACCACTCCACTAGCATCACAACTAATGTTACCCACGCTGCTACCTCTCATGCGAGGGTGTATAATGCGACAGTATGTGACGTATGTAAGAAGGTGCGCTTGTCTGTGAAAATGACAGGAAAGAATGATAAAAGCCTGTAGTGTAATGCCTGCAGCTAAAAGTAACTGCGTGAAAACGTAAACTCAAATATCACGACATAGTCATTTTCTAAATTGCACGGAGACAAACCTGTGATATATCGATGTATCGCCCAGCCCTAGTTCAAACCCCGGTTGAGTCATACCAAAGACTATACAAATGGCACCCATTATCTCCCTACTTGGCAATCAGCATCAAGGGTTGGAATTGGGGGATAAATCACCAAAAATGATTCCCGGGTGCAGCCACCGCTGCTGCTTACTGCTCCCGTCACCTCCCAGGAGGTGAGGGTGATGAGTCAAATGCAGAGGATAATCTCACCACACCTAGTGTGTGTCAGACAATCTGAGAAAAAAAAAGGTTGTTTTCTTTGTTTTACTTTGGTCAAAAATAGAACAAGCTTACTCTGAATAGGTTGATTGGCAACACTAAAATTGGCCCTAGTGTGAATGTGAGTGTGAACGTTGTCTATCTGTGTTGGCCCTGCAATGAGGTGGCGACTTGTCCAGGGTGTACCCCGCCTTCCGCCCGATTGTAGCTGAGATAGGCTCCAGCACCCCTCCGCGACCCCGAAAGGGACAAGCGGTCGAAAATGGATGGATGGATGGACACTGAAAATGTACAAATCACAAATAATCCTCTGGACAAAACACTTCAAGTTTGTTGAAAATTCTGAGGAAATTGGTGCAGATTCAAAAACACAATGAGCTCAGACTTGGTCTCAGTGTGTCTACGAAGCCAAGATTAAACTTTAAGTCACAATCTTTCTGGGATTGGACAATAAACACAACATGTAAGTCTTCCAGGTATCAAATACCTCCTTAGTCATGTCCACGTATTCAACCATGTACTAACTCAACAAACCGTAAGAAACACAGGTAAACTATTCAATAGGGTTAAGTTCACTTTTCTCGTGTTTGACAGAGACAGTTTGGGGGCAATGAGGGTGCCAAATGACCATTTGTTTGAATCAGAAGACAAAACGGCAGGTTTTAAGTTTTATGTGGGTCGAGGAGGAGGAGGAGCCACAGTCACCCTTTACAGTGTAACTCTTGCTTGGGTGGCCCTGGTATAAATCGTTTGCTTGTCTAACAGAATTGCTATTCTGACATTCAGTGGACAAATTTAGAACAGGAGTTTCTTTCCTTAAAAATAATACAGCTCATTTTAATACTTGGCCAGCTCATCACGCTGGCCGGATAAAACCTGCTGGCGGGCCATACGTTTGACATCCCTGTCGTAGGTGGTCATAGTCGGCGGCCTGAGAATAAATAAAGTGACGTCATTCCTCTCGTGCCTTCAAGCACTGTAATACAAATGCAGACTTTTCAAAAAGACCACAGTTGGCTCATGGAGGGTGAATACTTCAGATCTGTCCTAAAATGTCACAGAAAATACGGTAGAGACAAGTGACATTTCAGCTATCGTCACTTACAGCAAGGGTGGGCAACATTTTTTGGCTGAGGGGCCACAGTTGCTTTCGCAATTTGACAGAGGGGCCGGCGAGCACTTGATGCATTTCAAAGCATATACCATATCTGTTGGGACTAAGAGTAGGCTTCTCAAACATGAGCTATTTTAATCATAGTACATTTATTTTTCAACAATATATCAGAACATCAAACAAACATACAAATGGTATTAAAGGGTCAACACTTACATTCTCTTTTAGGGGCAGCAGTGTTGTTGATCAAAGTCTAGTAGTATTTTGTTGTGGCAATTCTCAAAACAGATGTTTGCTCAATTGTATTGTAATATTTGGCGGGCCGAATTAAAGGGACCAACGGGCCTGATGTGGTCTGCAGGCCGTAGTTTGCCCACCCCTAACTTACAGTATATCTTCTCAAGGGACAAAACCTTTTGAAATTAAATATTCTGATCATAAGAGCCGTTTTCAAGATGTAAATACAGTTGGTATGGTGTAGAAATCGTCACCACCATGACATAAAATAGTTTCTTCCATGTGGCATTATCACTGGAGGACAAGAGGAAATTAGTGTATAAAAAGTTATGCATTTACCAAAGGCAGAAATCATAAAGTTTTCAGCACATACACAATGTTGACATCTATAGTTATATTTTGATAAAGATGGCAAAAACCACCCTACTTGTAAAATGCAGCAGGCAAAAAGCAACAAACATGCTAGCAGACGTGAAGTTAAATCATGAAATGCAACCTTACCCGGGCACAAAGCTCCTATCTGCTCATATCTCTTAACCACCACTGGGTCTATTTGAAAGTAAACCTTAATATACTTTGGTGCAGTGACTCTCAATTTATTTTGCGGGCACCCCTTAATGTCAATGGGTGGCCCCAAATTTTCTAACTCACATCTATCTTATTTTTCATAACAAACTCAATGTGTTTAACAAAAATAGACTGTTAGGGTTAACAAGACCTGGTATGCAGTATTTGAGGTGTTGAGTCAAAGCAGCTAAACTTAGACCTGGATGAGAGGTGAAACCTCTTCAAAAATGGGACGGTGTTGCTCGGTTGGTAGAGCGGCCGTGCCAGCAACCTGAGGGTTCTTGGTTCGATCCTCAGCTCCTGCCATCCTAGTCACATCCGTTGTGTCATTGAGTAAGACACGTCACCCTTGCTCCTGGTGGGTCGTGGTTAGGGCCTCGCATGGCAGCTCCCGTCATCAGTGTGTGAATGTGGAAATAGTGTCAAAGCGCTTTGAGTACCTTGAAGGTAGAAAAGCGCTATACAAGTATAACCAATTTACCATTACCATTAAAAACAACAAGTTCAGTTGCTCAGATAAACAAAAAGTACAATTCAAAAAGATTTACAAATACAATTTTAACTTTTCGTTTATCATAGTAGGCAAGTTTAAGAATAAAAGAAGGGCGCTTTTTTTTATGCAGACAAACTCCAAAGTTAGGCCTCCTAGTTTGCTTTTCAGTCATATAATGAATGGCCCCCAAGTAACACAATGTAAGCTGTGAGATGCTGTTTCTCTCTTTCTGTGTCTCTTTATGGCGCATTCTTTCTCCACTCTGTTCTTCCCCTTCTGCTTAAGGTTGCCAAAATCGTTCAAAAACATGGCACGCACCTCATGGTGGTGTAGCAAGTGAATTGGACAGACAAGAATGTGAGGTGCAATCATGCGTGTAATTTTTCATTTTTTTTTTCTGCCCGGTCAAAGAGCCGCGACCCCCCACAAGTATCACTACTTTTGCAGTAGTCATTTGTAAAATTTGTTTAGTTCTCTTGATTCATTATCCACTGAAGATTTCTCAGCACACTGCCATTATTTTGTAAATTATAACAGATAACTCTGTCAACACGTCAAAATACAGAATGATCTCCCCAGCCGGCCAGCATTCATGCAGCCCTAGAACAACGCTGTCCTTGCGAGCCTTCTTCTTTTGAGTATAGCAACTCTTAAATGTGGGTGTTCCCTGTCAAATCTGGCCTTCCATGCGTTCTCCCATTTCCGTGCCTCTGAGGCCGGAATAAGTCAAGCACCCCAAATAGGCTACACTATACATATTGCTCTTCAATTTTGAATTTAGTATAAAATACATTTCCAGAAAATTATCAAATATTTTCTGATCACTTCAGTTGAAACGCCCGGAAAGATGTAATGTTTTGAGGCTAAAAGGACCGCTGTATTGACTATCAGAAATCAGAATGTAAATTGTTGTTTCGTTAGCGCGACCACAGCGGAAGGGCGCCGTGCATATATCTTCTGTTTTTGGACATGCTGCTGTGACGAACGGACGTTCATACAATTCGGACCCTAATCATTAATCAACTGTGTGACTATTTAATAGAAAAATAATAATGTAGTGTATCAGTTGATTAGGTAGAATTTTTTTGACAGTTAATATCAAACATCCAAGCTCCCCCACGCAGGTACACAAACGGATGCCAAGCAGTAGTGACAGAACTTCCTGGGTTGATACGTCCTTTTCAAATTAAAAGTATTATGTTCATGGATTTTAAGGACATTCACAAGTGTTAGTGAAACGCCATGATCTATCATTTTCAAACTGCACAAAGGAGTGTTTAAAGGGGTGGTATAGCTCGGTTGGTAGAGTGGCCGTATCAGCAACTTGTGGGTTGCATGTTCGAGCCCCGCTTCTGCCATCCGAGTCACTGCCGTTGTGTCCTTGGGCAAGACACTTTACCCACCTGCTCCCAGTGCCACTCATACTGGTTTAAATGTAACTTAGATATTTGGGTTTTCATTGTGTAAAGCGCTTTGAGTCACTATAAAAAAGCGCTGTATAAATATAATTCACTTCACATCATTTGAAATTTGATAAAAAGTCTGCCTTCATTCCAGACTTAAGCACTATAGCCTAATTTACGCGGGGTGGCCGTGTCCGCAGGCTGAATACAAATAAAACAAATGTGGATAACTTGGAAGTACGTAGAAAAAAAAGTTACGCGGTGATTAGAGAATGGTCCCATCGTGCACTCTTGTGTTGCTAGCGTAGATCTCTTCAGTGCTGACTCAGTAAACCCTTACAAGTTGTACATTGACTACTCTAAATAATATCCAAGTTCACTTTCTATAAAGAAGAGGCAATTCCCTTGAGAACATATAATGTGATTAAATGGTAGCTAAAATGTGAGGGGTATAATCACTTTTGGGAGGTATTGTATGTTGACAAGATGCCAAAAAGGGAATTTGGTGGGTTTTTTTAATGTGTATTTTGTGTGTGCACTGACACACCAATCCAGGATTCTCTTTTTTTTAAGTTTGACATAACTTCTTCTTACATGGCCATAAACTGTGCTAAAATGTCACTTAAAATGGCAAATGTTGTGACAACTGTTAAAATTCTAATCACCGTTTTAAAAGTTTTTTTGTCCTGTTTTTTTTTTTTTTTCAAAGGGAAAACCCGACTTAAACACGTCGCTTCCAGTCAGACAGACAGCGTCCATCTTTAAGCAACCCGTTACCAAGGTAACCAACCATCCCAGCAACAAAGTGAAGACAGATCCCCAGAAAGCTGTGGATCAACCCCGACAGGTCAGTTCTTCACACAAGATGATTTGTTTCATACTTGCACACTTTGCACCTCTAGTCCTGCTTTGACTTGTGTGATCCATACGGCCTGGGTTCGCCCACCATAGCTCTTCCCACTATTTATTAATACGTAAACAATGTATAATACAGGGATCGCTGACATCCGCTATTTAGCTGAATTCCTCTATTCTTCGAGCCCTGTGTTTCCAAAACTGTAGCGGTAAGCCAAAGATTCACTTAATTAAATATAGGGATGTGCCGATGCTGATACGACACTTTTTGGAGGTATTGGTATCAGATAGCACTTGTAACAAAATCTACCATCCTAATATGTATTTTGTAAGAAACCTCAGGTCTACAACCTAAATGGAGCGCACTCAAGCTAATAACTCTGCCAGCATGTTAATGCAACTACACGGAATTTACTTCTTATTGCTACACACAAATCACTTCTTCGCCTCTTTTTCCTCGGAAATGGAAGGCCACTGCACCAATGGAAGACTGCGGTAGCAAAGCAAACATCATGGTAGCAGTGTGGCAGTATTCCTAACTTACTCGAGCAGCCAAAAACTCACACAGCAACATGCAAGCTTTGCAATAAGTCTGTTTCAAGGGGTGGGACGTTTACATACTAGCAATTTAATGAAGCATTTGAAAGCCTCCCATGCAGATGCACACAGTGAAGTTACCGCAATGACAGGTAACAAGGCGGAAAAACAAACCCTAACGGATACATTTCAGCGGAAAAAAAAGTTTTCATGAGAATCCAAACGTGAAGTCTGCATTTGCCATCAAGTACCGTATTTTCCAGACTATGGATTGCACCAATATATAAGCCACACCCCATAAGTTTTAGGAACATTTTTCCCATATATTAACCGCACGTTACTATAAGCCGCAGATATATACGATGCAAAATAAGTTATTTACACAAATTATTGTTTCCAAACGTTGCCTGTAGCACGGCAGAAAAACGGATGATCCAACGAAACAAAAGTCATCGTCATGCACCCACTAACTGCGAAAACTAACTCTTCAATCAGCTAAACAGACTCAATAACTCCACGGCGACGTTTTGGCGAATTTACTGAGGAATTTGTGAAACTGAAACAATATAAAAAGAATGCCATTAGCCACATGTACGTGGGCAAAATGTTATTGAGCTCATCATAATTCGGACCTGAATGTTCCTTTGTACATGGGCCCTGAAAAAAATGATCTGATTATGATTTGCGTTTTCATGCATCACACCTTAAATTGGAATACTTTACTTTGACATGCGCAGCACCATACCATAAACAGAAAGTTGTGTTATTGCTTATAACAAACTTGGCTTTGTGCATTTTTGCTTGGCCGATGCTGTCGTGGTGTTTTTTTAAACAGATTTTTCCTTCTGTTCATTACTTAGTTACTTTGTATTTGCTTGTCTCGTTTTTAGAGCACCAAACTCAACAATATATAACGCTACTTATGTACTTGTTGAATGGAGGGAGATAGCAGCAAGATAATCGCTTCATTCTGAGACTATTTGATTTAGTCCCCCCTCCACCACCAATGTATAACAAGCTCAAAGACATGCTCAGTAAGCATAATTTCAACCCAAATTTCAGAAGTGTTTTCATGTGCTCCAATCTGAATGACTATCAGCATAAACCACCGGTCTTCATCGAAATGAAATTTAGATCAGAATGTTTTTTATCAGGTCAGAATGTTCCGATTGTCGTGTTTACACGAAACATTTTATATTCCGGTTAGGCTTTTAATCTCATTAAGTATGTCCATGTGCACATAGGTAGTGTAAATTAATAATACTAACAGACGTTAATAATACTAATACAGACGTTCCTTATGGTGTTAGCTAATGCTAATGACCCTCGCTTTATTACATCACGATAGCACGTAAAAATATGCATTAAAACACACCTACAGACATCACACATGGGACAGTTTAGTATGTATATACAATTTTAATTGGATTGTAAAACTTACAAACGTTGCTTGGCGTGGTGAATCAAGAATCCATATGACTAGAAACGCTATGAACGACGGGAAGAAGGAACGACATTTCTACTTTCGGTCTAAACAGTGGGGCACTGAAATACCTGCATTGAGTGAACTCGTCCAAAAGATGGCGTCATAGCACAAACAATAATGCACCTTTTTAGTGTATTTGCTTGGGTTTTATAAAAAAACAACTATGTGTATTATGGCAATCAGCAAAGAAACATCCATAAATTATCCGCACCGTCGTTTTATAAACCGCAGGGTGCAAAGTGTAGGAAAAAAGTAACTGTTTATAGGCCTCAATTTACGGTAATTGAATTCATAGTATTGGATGACAGCCACAGTCAGTGGTGTAGAATGTGGGATTTTCCCGCTAGCCTGATCGTAAATACATAACTGAAACAGCCCTTCCAAACTTGCATAAGACTGTTGGCGAACACCTCCACAAAATTACATGGCGCTGACCCTGTCAGCTTCATAAAAGATATTTAGAGCAGTGATTTCACATCTATACCAGTTTTTGGGTTGGCCAGGTCGCTACAGCATCTAATAGATAGAAAACATTAACAGGTTTTGTTGCATGTTTACATATTTTTTAATGTAGGGAATGCCTTGCAAAGCATCTTAAAAATAGTAAAATATATTTAACTACTTGAGGCGATATTCCCTGAAACCCCTAAAAGGCCCCCTTGAAGCCCAGCTGATATTTTTCAATTCCTCTTTTTTTTTTTTTTTTTTTTTACCTCGTTTTAATCACTGAAAATAGTAATGATAAATTCGACAAATCCTGAATGCCAAAGCAAACTAAATAGCAAATAGAAGTCGTAAAACCCGACAAACAATCATGTTTGCGCTCTGCTTTTCTTTGCCTGTTTATTTCACTCATGATTTTTTTTTTGTGTCTCCAGCTGTTCTGGGAGAAAAAACTTAGTGGTCTGAATGCATACGACATTGCAGAAGAGTTAGTAAAGACAATGGAGCTGCCTAAAGGCCTCCAAGGTAACTTTTCTCATATTTTTCACATTCACCTTTATATATAGACTAAAAAATAAGTGTGAAGCGTGAGCACAGCTGATATATGCTACTTCCTCCCGTCAGGCGTGGGTCCAGGCTGCACGGACAAAACACTACTGTCGGCCATCGCCAGCGCTCTCCACACCAGCGCTGCCCCCATCACTGGCCAGCTGTCCGCTGCCGTGGAGAAAAACCCAGGGGTGTGGCTCAACACCACGCAGCCGCTCTGCAAGGCATTTATTGTTACGGACGAGGACATCAGGTGGGTTTTCATCATACTTGCATACTTACCGTGCTGTACCACGCCGTGTACTACACTTAATTTTCACACAAGTGTGAAAAGAAGTAAACAACCGTTAATGACATGACAAACGTTTCACTGTAAAAAATATGGAATCACCATGTAAATTTGGATTTCCAAAGCAAACACATGCATCAGATTAAAGGGTAGTCTGCAGTTAAAAATGAGTGTTCACACCTTGAATAGCTGTTGCACCAGGTGGATTAACATGAATCATGCCTCCAACTCCATCCATCCTTCCATTTTATACCGCTTGTCCCTTTTTGGGGTCGCGGGTGGTGCTGAAGCCTATCTCAGCTGCATTTGGGCGGAAGGCGGGCTACACCCTTGACGTCGCCACCTCATTACAGGGCCAACATAGATAAACAGACAACATTCACATTCGAGCTATTTAAATTGAAAAAAAGTAGAGGACTATGAAACTTCTTCAAGAAGTTCAATCATGACACAATGTTGCAAAAGATGTTATTTGTTCAGTCGGTTGTGTCTAAAATCTAGACCAAGTACAAACAACATGAGAAGGTTGTAAAAGGCAAGTATCTGGGGAAACATCAAAGTGTCAAGACTGAAAACTTAAAGCAATATGTCTTGGAAACAAAATGCACAGCAAAATAAATGAACCGATGGGATGAAACTAGACTCACTATTTGTGACAAAACAAAGATATTGCCTGAAGGAAATGGGATTTAAATACAAAAAACCTAAACCAAAGCTGTTTGGCTGTAATTATCAGCTAAACAGAAAACACAAGGTTCCAATGGGCTAAAGAAAAGGAATTGTGTACTATAAAAGTATTCAGAATCAGACATACTTTATTAATCCCCGAGGGGAAATTAAAATTTTCAGCACAATCCCATTCAAGATCAAACATTACAAGGAGACAGAACAGGATCGCTGACGGGTCTGCCAACGTCCGGCGCTCCTTACAAAAAAGGTGAGATACAGGTAAACAAGTGGGGGGGAATGGGAGAAAAAAATAAAAGATTAAAATAAAATGAAAAAAAAATCGGTCTAAGTTTGGGCTCCTGGAGAGGGGGTCCAGACTGAGGCCAAGAGAATAAAAACAACTCATAGCCATAGTACACATCCCTCTTACCTGTGTGTAAGAGGGAAACTTCAAAAAACACAAAGGACGTGAAAGACATTAAAGTAGCGGAGCTGATGCAACCAGCCACTTCTACATACAGCTATGAATAAAAAGTAAAATAAAAATATACACTGTGGTGGCCCCTGCTGTGTTCCACGTCGTCATCTGCTGGGGTGGAGAGAGCATGGCCAGAGACAGTAGCAGACCCAACAAAGCAACCAAGAGAGCTGACTCCAATCTCGATCGCCAACCAACTCTCGGCCAGTGACCAGTCCCCATGGATGAGCGAGGATACGTCCAAGAAGAATGCTCATTCAGCCAAGACACTGTGAAGTGTGTCGGTCCAGGCGCTCAGTGCCAGCTCCGCAGCCCTGCCTTTTCATCCGCATCTCCCCCAGTCTCTCCAAACTGACTCTGGTGTGGCAGAGACCCAGAAGCTGGTCTCCATGGCCAAAAGGCTCCCGGGAGGCAGATAAACCACACAGGTAGCCAAAGTGCTGTACATTGGGCAGGTTAAAAGATAATACGAGAACCGAACAAACAACACAACACAAACAGAACATGATAAAAAATAAATAAAACATAAAAACAGGTTCACAGCAGGTGTATAATGGGGTGCCATTGCAGGATGGATATCACTCAGTGTTAAAAGCCAAGGAATAAAATTATGTTTTTAAGAGAGATTTAAAAACGGGAAGAGAGGAGGCTTGTCTAACACTCAGAGGTAGGTCGTTCCAGAGCTTGGGAGCAGCAGCGGCGAAAGCTCTGTCACCTCTAAGCTTCAGCCTCGTGTCAGGGACCGTCAGTAGCAGCTGATCGGCTGATCTTAGGAATCGGGTGGGGCAGTAAAGCTGAAGGAGGTCGGAGAGATATGTTGGCGCAAGGTTGTTTAGACATTTAAAAACAAATAGTTTAAAATTGATTCGATAACGCACAGGGAGCCAGAGAAGGAACGCTAATATATGGGTGATGTGCTCACGTCTGCGGGTCTGTGTGAGCAGACGAGCAACAGAGTTCTGCAGGAGCTGCAGGCGGGCCTGGCTAATGCCTACATACAGGGCATTGCAGTCGTCTAAACGATTCGAGATAAAGGCGTGAATTAATTTCTCGAGATCATGTCCTGACAGAAGCGGTTTCGCTTTCGTTATTTGGCGTAATTGATAAAAGCACATGAAAACAAGAGGGAAACAAAAGGATGACACAAGACCACAGAGCTCCTGCCAACAGCAGCCACTACAGTGACGCCATCTATATCATATTCAGTGATGAATCGCGACTCCGTATTGGGAATGGTGATGATGCAGAAAATATTGTTTTGTGTTTTTCCAATGAGATTTATGAAAATGACTGGCTGTAGAAAACATGCACATTTCAACAGCCATTGATATTGGGCTGCATGTCAGGTACATGGCATTGGGTGTCATTACATCGTCAATAAATGCACAAATTTAAATTGACATTTTTGACACTTATTCCATTAATCGAAAGGATGTTTGGGGATGATATAATTTCTCAAGGTGAAAATGCATCTTGCAACAGAGCAAAAACTGTAAAGAGTTTCCTTGAAGATAAATAAGGTCAGTGTCATGGCCTGCAAATAGTCCTGATCTCACTCCAATTGAAAAACTTTGGTGGAAATTGAAGAAAATTATGACAAGACTCCAACCTGCAAAGCTGATCTGACAACACCAATCAGAGAAAGTTGGCACAAGACTAATGAAGAGACTGTTTAGTTAAGTCCATGCCCCAGCGACATCAAGTTGTTATAAAAGCCAGAGGAATTGCAACAAAGTACTAGTTGTGTTTGGAATTTTTCTTTGTTTTTCATGATTTCAAAACATTTTCTCAGATTTGAGTGATTCCATATTTTTTTTTCACTTGGCTTCATCTAAAAATGAAACCGATTACCAAAATTTATTTTCTTAAATCATTTTTGTGTTTCTTAAATCCAGAAAGTGGCCATTTAAAATGACTATAGTTGTGTGCCATGTCTGCTACCTGATTTTTTTATACAAAATTAAACAAATTAATGGACATCCTCCAAGTCAAGTGATTCCATCATTTTTTGCTAGGGGTTGTATTAGACAATCTATGGAGAAATGGCACTTCTGGATGTGTTTTGCCCAACATATATCATCTGTGTATAGTGATTTGTTCCGAATACAATAATATGTACATTTTATTTCAAATCCAAGCACACTTACATGGAGAGGAGAATGTTTGTGTCAAGGCAACGCATGCACGTTTGCCGCTGGACACAATTAAACCTTAAGTATATAAGTTAATGGAACTCTGTACCTGAGATAGGCGCCAGCGCCCCCCGAGACCCCAAAAGGGAATAAGCGGTAGAAAATGGATGGATGGATGGAACTCTGGACCTGCATTTGTGTATGTCCACGCTACGTGTATATACATTTACAGGGCACGCCAGTTTTCCACCCTTGTGCATGTAACTAACACAATAACGATCGCTTCAGTAATATGTAAACAAAGTGAAACTTGTAAAAAAATATTGGCAGTGTGTATAAATATTATACAGTTAGATACTGTACATGGAGCCTGTTATCTTAAACTGTTGTATCATGTTCTTCAGAATATCTGTCATGTTCAACCACTGACAAAAAATACATCTTTCAATCAAAAATAACCTGATGTCTTCAAGTTTCACTTATTAGGCATTCAAGATTTAAACATGAGAAAAATAATGATTTTGTTTATATCGTGATACATAGCGATATAAAGTTAAAGTCCCAACGATCGTCACACATACACTGGAAATTTGTCCTCTGCATTTCACCCATCTTAATGTTCACCCCCTGGGGGGTGAGGGGAGCAGTGAGCAGCAGCGGTGGCCGCACTCAGGAATCATTTGGTGATTTAACCCCCAATTCCAACCCTTGATGTTGAGTGCCCAGCAGGGAGGCAATGGGTCCCATTTTGTAGTGTTTGGTATATTGACTGTTCTGAATTTTTTTGTTGTTGATATTTTTACCATATTGCTTTAGGGCAGGGGTAGGGAACCTATGGCTCTAGAGCCAGATGTGGCTCTTTTGATGACTGCATCTGGCTCTCAGATAAATCTTAGCTGACATTGCTTAACACAATAAGTAAGGAATAATTTTACTGGTAATCACAGTGTTAAAAATAACCTTCAAAATATAAAACATTCTCATGCATTTTAATCCATCCATGCATTTCCTACCGCACTTGTTCAAGAAGTCACATTATTGGTAAGAAGTATTTTTATTTATTATTTGTTAGCTTCAGAATAAAAATGTTATTAAAAATAATAGGAGACTTATTGTACTCTAAAAAATGTGTTATCAATTAAAAATGCATGCATTAAGTTGTATTCAGTGTTAAAAAATATTATATGGCTCTCACGGAAACACATTTTAAAATCTTTGGCTTTCATGGCTCTCTCAGCCAAAAAGATTCCCGACCCCTGCTTTAGGGCAATGGTCCCCAACCTTTTTGTAGCTTGATAATTTGTCCCGCGGCCCGGCGGGGTTGGGGAATTCTTTTTTTTGCTTGTTTTTTTTTTGTCATGAAAAAATGAGGTTTTTTGGGTTGGTGCACTAATTGTAAGTGTATCTTGTGTTTTTTATGTTGATTTAGTAAAATTAAAAAAATAAATAAAAAATTCATCTGCTGCCCAGTACCAGTTCAACAAAAATTCTAAAGAGCAAAATGACCTTAGCAACTAGTAATTGTGATATTTTTACCATATTGGTTTGGGGAACAACGTTCAACAAATATTCTAAAGATAAAAATGACCTTAGCAACTAGTAATTTTGTAATGATTACATTGTGGTTAAGTTTGTTTTGGAAAAGGTAAAAAAATGGATAACTTGACCGATGCTTCATCCAGTGACTGCCGCTGTTGTATTTGGGAACAGGAAACAGGAAGAGCTGGTATACAGCGTGAGGAAGCGCCTGGAAGAGGCACTCATGGCTGACATGTTGGCCCACGTGGAAGAGGCGGCGGCGAGCGAGGGCGAAGGCATCAAGGATGACGGCAATGGCAGCGAAGACATGGAAAGCGCGTAGCGACACGGACGTCCTTCTGCTGTATTCTGAAAAAAGCTTTCTTTCTTTTACTTATTTTTCATACGCACACATGCTGACATTTCACGCCCCCTATTTGACCCTGATCTCTGCCCAATCACAACCATGATGACCAAAAGACTCAAAACGAGGTGGAGAACATTTTTTAAAAAAAATTGCCCCTAACAGGACGTTTGTGTTATCCTGGAATAAATGTGTCATATTCTGTGTTGGATAAGAAGAATATTTTTACATACAATTTTAATAGATTTTTTTGGGGTGGACAATCATGTGAATCAAACATGTCAGTGACATTTTTGGGGTGCTTACTCATTCTAAGGCAGATTGGACATGACTGTTTTGCTGCCATCTTGAATTTTATTTGTACGATTCACTTTATGTCGGCTGCGAACATTTTAACTTAAACTTATCGTACGCTCATCAGTGTTATTGTCGCTTCTGCCAAGCAACGCAATCCTGTTTTCACATTCATTTTTTTTGTTATCCATAGAAGTCACCATAGACTGGTGTCAAAGCAAATCAGTCATTACTTTCTTTTATAAATTCTCATCCCTAATAGATGGGATAGTGTTTTTAAAAAAAAAAAAAAAAATCCCAGCTGTGTCAATGTTTAACGGTAAATAATGTTTCATGCTGAAATTGTCAATTCAATATCAACAGGATTATTGCTGAGGAATTGCATTGTTGTAATTAATAAAAGTCACTATGCCATGAAATACACAACTGTTTTTTTTTGTATTTTTATATAAATTATTACAATTAAATGTATATTATTTTTGATACATGCAGTACATATTCATACTGAAAGTCCCTGGTCAGATTTGCCACTTGCTAGATGATGACGTAACATTCAACCTTTGCAGATTAACAGTTAACCTGACAGCTGTCTTTCAAGTGTTAACTGTGGACAAAGTGCACACGCAACCACTGGGGACGTTTTCCTGAATAGTGGAGGATCTCTGCTTTTCGTGTCTACTCTTAATATGTTTTGTACATCTCTTACGCCTTAAAGTAGTTAAGATGGCAACACTACAGTTATACACCAAGGTAAGGCTTGTTTTTTTTTTTAATGTTTAAATATTTGTTTGCTCGGACACGATTCAGAACATTGCATTGTGTGGCTTGATCAAATGTGATTGTTTTTTTAAATTATTTTTTCCCCTACCATGTTGCCTTTTTTGGTAATTAGTTACTAGTGAAATTGTATTTGTATTGAATATTTATTTTATTCGGAAAAATATTTATTTTATATTTTGCTATTTTTTTATATGTATTTAAAATTGCCTAGTTAGCTTGAAATAAAATTGGTACTACAAGTCCCAGAATGCATTTGTCCTAATTTGCATGCTACGGTCGCGATATCAATTATGCTAATAGCGAGCTGTGGTCCTCGCCTCTGTTGACACTCGATTGGATCACGTTTAAAAGGTAATTTTGTAACACAGCTCAGTGGTACTTCATTTAAATTTGAAGTAAAATTTAATGTATTTTTTTTAAAAACTCGCTTCCATGTTAACTTTTAAGTCAATAGTTTCTTTTAAAAAGCAATTAGTCCAGGATATTTGTTGTGGGAAAACTCCTCAGTACGGCGACAGAAGCACGATATTGTAAACAACCCAAAAAATATTTTCTTTTGATCGTCACGTAATTTTCACCCACAGTGGGTTACAAAATGCGAAATTTTAACTTGCTTATGAGTTTTTGTAGAATTATTTTTGGACACAACATCAAACAATACAAACAGCCTCATTGTTAATTGTGGCAATGACGTGTCAGGTGTGCCTACTTCCGTTGATTTAGTACCCTCAAAAAATGTTTTTTTCTTAATTCTCGTTTTACCACAAATGTTTCATAATTAAAGATTATTGCTTCATAAATTTACTAACTGCAACGTACTCTAGTCTCAGTACTTCATTCATCCACATACTGGTGCGTAATAGCTAATCCACGTAGGCATTTAAAGTTTAGGGATGACCAGTGTTAATTTTTAACAACATTTAAGAGGTCTTTATGCTGATGAATGACAAATACCTGGTCAAGGCGAAGCCATGAAGCTGTGTCAGTAACTCATAAAAAAAAACACCAAATAAAGTATACTTCCCTTACCAGGGAGCCAGCGTGTGGATTCCTGACCCAGATGCCGTGTGGGTGCCAGCCCAGCTTCTCCAGGACTACACGTGTGATGAGAAACATGTACTGCTGCAGCTTCCTGGCGGGGAGGTGAGATGCACATTACCCAAAAGTCATGACTGGTCGCTCACACCAAACTCTCAGAAATGCTTCACAGTTTAGTACAATACAATAAATAAAATAGAAAATACCTCTTTGATGTTGTGTCCTCTCCATTTTTAGGAGGTACGTTACCCAGTGGCGGCGCCCTCTGACCTTCCCCCGCTTGCCAACCCTGACATATCTGAGGGCGAGAGTGACCTGACGGCGCTCAGCTTCCTCCACGAGCCCGCCATCCTGCACAACTTGCGCGTTCGCTTCGTGGACTACAACAGCATCTACACGTATTGTGGTAAGCACAAAAGAGCATGTAGTGCAGGGGTGCCCATTACGTCGATCGCGATCGACTGCTCGATCTCGGAGGGTGTGTCAGTCGATCTCAAGCCAGGCATTAAAAAATATACATAAAAATGAGCAATCATCAATCATACCAAGACTTCACTTTCGTCAGTTGTTTGACATTCTCGGCACCCGAGGATCTTGTGAGATGACGCTGGCTGCTGCGAGCTCATATTTAAGAAAACAATCACTAACAGGGCGGACGCAGAGAAACACATTTTATTTCTAGAGACTCCGTACCTACTGTCAAAACTCTAAAGACCAACTGCACAGTTTCTGTCTCCACCATAAAAGACCTGTTTCATCCTGCCTGTGCTAACAAAATAAGAGTCTCAGAAAGCTAGCGTGCACAAGCTAGCAAGCTACGGAGTTTGATGCCAATGTATTTCTCCCCCGCCTTCAGCGACCGCTTTCTCACTTGCTTGCCCACCCGCACACTCACTGACGTCACTCACCTGCTGCCAGACATTAAAGGGCCACACACATATGCTACTCTCATAACAAAGTGTTTAAAAACGAGTATGCAAGTTGGACAAATGAGATGCCAAATCCAACCACTTTCATGTGGTATTGGACAGAAAGGAGGACTTTTTTTTTTCCTCCATTTGAAAATGCGGACGTTATCAGCACCACTGTCTAATTCCAATCAATGCAAGTCATCAGAATCAAATACACCAATTTATATTCTTGTCTTCATGAAAGAAAGGAATCTATGTGTGTTACACATGCTTGTATTATCATTAAACACCATTAACCTGTTAACAAAAATGTCTCTTTCATAAATAAATAAATATAAATTATAAATAGGAATGAGGTAGATCTCCTCGACTTGGTCAATTGAAAAGTAGCTCACCTGCAGAAAAAGTGTGAGCGCCCCTGATGTAGTGTATAGATCACACCTGGGTAAATGAAGCCCCGTTAAGCTTTTCAATCTGGCCTGCCGGACATTCCCAAATATTTTTTTTTTAGATCTTTAAGATGGAAACTGTAGCTCCCATTATGATGTGCAGTGATGTTTTCAAATGACCGTAAGTCTTGAACTATACGAAATATTACAATGGTTGGAATCTGCGCTTTTGCATGGTATACTACAGGGGTAGGGAACCTATGGCTCTAGAGCCAGATGTGGCTCTTTTGATGACTGCATTTGGCTCTCAGATACATCTGAGCTGACATTGCTTAACACGATTAGTAATGAATAATTCTGCTGGTAATCGGTGTTAAAAATAACGTTCAACATATAAAACATTCTTATGCATTTTAATCCATCCATCCGTTTTCAACCGCACCTGTTCAATAAGTCACATCAATGGTAAGAAGTCCATCCATCTATTCTCTACCGCTTGTCCCTTTTGGGGTCACGGGGGTTGCTGGAGCCTATCTCAGCTGCATTTGGGCGGAAGGCGTTTTACACCCTGGACAAGTCACCACCTCATCCCAGGGCCAACACAGATAGACAGACGACATTCACACTCACATTCACACACTAGGGCCAATTTAGTGTTGCGAAATAAGTATTTTATTTATTATTGGTTAGCTTCAGAATAAAAATGATATAAAATATAAGACTTATACTATAAAAATATAGGTCTTACTTAAAAAATGCATGCATTTAGTTGTATTCAGTGTTAAAACATATGATACGGCTCTCACGTTAATACACTTTAAAAAATTTGGCTTTCATGGCTCTCTCAGCCAAAAAGGTTCCCGACCCCTGGTATACTAGTTACTAGGGCTGTGAATCTTTGGGTGTCCCACGATTCGATTCAATATCGATTCCTGGGGTCACGATTCGATAATATATCAATTTTTTTCGATTCGATTCTCGATTCAAAAACAATATTTTTCCAATTCAAAAGGATTCTGTATTCATTCAATACATAGGATTTCAGCAGGATCTACCCCAGTCTGCTGACATGCTAGCAGAGTAGTAGATTTAAAAAAAAAAAGCTTTTATAATTGTAAAGGCCAATGTTTTATCAACTGATTGCAATAATGTAAATTTGTTTTAACTAATAAACAAACCAAAAATATGACTTATTTTATCTTTGTGAAAACATTGGACACAGTGTGTTGTCAAGTTTATGAGATGCGATGCAAGTGTAAGCCACTGTGACACTATTGTTCTTTTTTATTATTTTTATAAATGTCTAACGATAATGTCAATGAGGGATTTTTAATCACTGCTATGCTGAAATTATAATTAATATTGATACTGTTGTTGATAATATTCATTTTTGTTTCTTTACTTTTGGTTTGTTCTGTGTCGTGTTTGTGTCTTCTCTTAATTGCTCTGTTTATTGCAGTTCTGAGTGTTGCTGGGTCAGGTTTGGTTTTGGAATTGGATTGCATAGTTATGGTATTGCTGTGTAGTGGTTTGTTGGATTGATTAAAACAAAAAGAAAATATATATATATATTTTTTTTAAATTAAAAAAAACAACATTTTTTTAAAAATGAGAATCGATTCTGAATCGCACAACGTAAACAATTCGATTTGTATTCGAATCGATTTTTTTCCCACACCCCTACTAATTACTATGGTAATTTAATTTACACCAGCTCAGACGAGGCACCAAGCAGTGTGAGTGGGGTGTGTTTCCAGAGCGGCCAGCCTGGGTGTCAGAGGACAGACGCGGAAGAAGAATTTTACAACAAAGTTCTAAAGCTTAGTGATATATTAGATACATTAAACCTTCGTGTTTCATATTTCATCTTTTTGCGTTTCGCGTGATTGTAAAATATGACGTGTGTGATGTTCATAAGTTGTCAATATTCAGTGTTTTATCGTTCATACTTAATATTGTAAATCCCACATTCTTTATTTTTATGTACATTTTGGGTACGGGTAGGCGATACACGCGATATATCGTGGGTTTGTCTCTGTGCAATATAGAAAATGACTATCGTTATACTCAAGTATACGTTCTCACGCAGTTACTTTTAGCTGCGGGCATTACAATACAGGCTCTTCCCACTCCTTCTTGTGTCTCCTTCTCACAGAGTGTAAGCGCACCTTCTTACACACGTCAAATACTGTCACGTCATACGTCACTTACGTATACGCCCTCGCCCAGCAGAGAGGTAGCAGACTAGGTAACGTTAGCAGTGATGCTAGCGAAGCCGTGCGAGTGGTAATACGAAGAAAGAAGGTGCGATTCTGCTAACAAATGAAGGAAGAATTCATTCCCAAGAAAAACAGCACAGGGTCCATCGTCTAGCGGTGGTTTGGCTTCAAGTGGGAACATGTCGAATAGACAACTTTAATTTGTCACGTGTGGGGCACAAGCGTTGCTACCAAAAGTAGCATTACTGCTAATATGTAGCATCATTTGAAAAGTCACCTGCTAATAACTGTTTAATAAATACAGTTTTGGTCAATTGACTTAGTTGTGATTTCCTTCTCTGCATGAAAGTTTAAAATGAACATATATTAATGCAGTATGAACAAGAATCATCATACTGCTCGGATTATATGTATCAAGTGTTCATTCAAGGCTAAGGCAAAATATCGAGATAGATATCGTGTATCGCGATATGACCTAAAAATATCGAGATTTTTAAAAAAGGCCATGTCGCCCAGCCCTAATTCTGGGTGTTTCATTCAGTAAAAGAAATTAAAAATGAATTCCGTTTTTGAAGGCGGTCTGTTATAAAGTTTTCAGCATTCCATCAGACATTATTGCGAGGTTTTGAATGAGTGTTCTTAAAAAAAGGACCCAAGTACAGTATTTATACTGTATATATATAGATATATATATATACTGGCCCCCAGGCACATTTTTCTCTCTAAATTTGGCCCCCCGAGTCAAAATAATTGCCCAGGCCTGATGTAAATTAGTATGATATAAGTCAGTGATTGGTCACTGACATACTCCAACATGTGGTAGAAAGTCTTTGCTGATGAGTGATAACCAAGTTTTCTTGCACCTTCACTTTCTGTATACATCACCATGACCACGTGCCCCAAAACTTATGTCAACATAAGTACAGTAGACAGTGTGAACATAAAGAAAAATGCAGGCATACAGTCAGAATCTCACTGCTAATAGGTGAGCTAAAATGCAAGAACATGAAATGCTAAGTACCGTATTTTCTGGACTATAAGACACACTTAAAATAAAAATTTTTTTCTCAAAACTCGACTGTGCGCCTTATAACGCGGTGCACCTAATGTATGAAATAATTCTGATTTTGTTTACCAACTTCAAAACTATTTTATTTGGTGTATGGTGAAATGATAAGTGTGACGAGTAGATGGCAGTCAAACTTAAGAGATACGTGTAGACTGCAATATGATGGCAATCACACACATGAGCTATTGCAATGTGACTCAAGTAAACAACACCAACATTTTACATGTTCCATTGAAAATATAGAACATTACACACAGCCCTCAAATGTATCAAAATGTTTTACTACGACTTTGGTACGCTATGAAGTTGCACCGCTTGATGGATTGTACTCTGGTTCAACATACAAATATTATTATGCTGTGTGTATAAGGTAAGACATATCATCTGGCATTTTGTTTTGCGATATTATGCAAAAGCATCTTTTCTTACCTTCTGGTACCTGCTGATCTCTTATTTGGGATCTGCATAAGTCCTGAAAAATTGCACACCTTTGTAGTCCGTGCTGACCCAGTAGTCATAAGCTTCTTCTTTTTCTCCATCTTCTTGTTATGGGACATTCATCCTCCGATGTTGCCAATTCTAATATAAAGTAGTGTAAAGTTCTTACTTATATCTGTCTGTAAACTCGCCATGTAAGTGCTAAAACATAAAGGTGTCGTGAGTTTACATTATTCACCCAAGGAACTTTAGTTATTAGACAATTCCGGTCGGACGGTTTTTGACGGGACACATTTCCGGTGTTGTTATTGCACTAGATGATGGGGAGAAGACGCTGCAACATTTTGACCAAAGAACTACCATTATGTGTTATGTAGACCACAAGGAAGTGTTTTTAATTTAGAAAAAATATATATATTACTCCTTTATTGCGCCCCATAATCCAGTGCGCCTTATATATGAAAAAAGATAGAAAATAGACCATTCATCGGCAGTGCGCCTCATATGATCTGGTCGGGAAATTACGGTACTAGATATGAAGTTATGTTTTTGGTGCATAGTTTGTCGGAATTATGATTTATTTTTCATAATTTATTTAAAATGTTTTTTTTAGGTTTGTTTATTATTACTATTCTATTTATTTTTAGCTTCCACACCCATGTTATTCTAAACAAAAACATCTTCTGTTTATTATTAGTATTCTTCTTCTCCATATTTTGGCGCACACTCCCCACCTTCCACATTTTTCATTTGATTCATACTCTTCCAACTTCAAAATGTTAGGCCATTTTACAAACTTCCACGATTTTCACATTTACAATCTTTCAAGATTTTCACATTTTTAACCCATTCAAACCATTCCACCTTCAACACAGTCTATAAATCCTGGAAATTCAAACTGTTTTTCCAAGTTCAAAACATTTTTCAGAATTTAACACAATTCTCAGTTTTCCAAACTCTGTTTCTACCCTTTTTCCTTTTGACAACTCCTTCTGCATTTGTCAACCATACCACCATTAAACTATTCCTCTTAGTGACGACAAAAAAAACTAATTGTTTTTTCAAACCTTTTAAATTTTACGGTTTTTACGAAATTTCAGGAATTCTGTTATACTATTTCTCAAATAAAAACAGCTACTACTTTACATTTCTCGACCGATTTAAAACAACATCAAAAAAATCCAACATTAATTAATTCAGCTCATTCAAGACAGTGAAGCTATTTGTAAATTAAACAAAAAATATGTATTTTAATAACCCAATCCTTTTTTTTGACAGCGTTGTGACTAAACACAGAATGAATAATTGCTAGGTATCGTCCTGGTGGCCATCAATCCCTACGATCAGCTGCCCATCTACGGCGAGGAGGTGATTGATGCTTACAGCGGTCAGGACATGGCTGACATGGAGCCTCACATCTTCTCTGTGGCTGAAAACGCCTATCGCACCATGATGAGGTCAGAAGTCACCGCCTCTTTCTCTCTCACGGTTTGGTTGTTTTGAGCGTCCCTTCTTTTACTTGTGTGCACAGGGAGGAGAAAAACCAGTCCATCATCATCAGCGGTGAGTCTGGCTCAGGGAAAACGGTATCGGCCAAATTCACCATGAGATTCTTCGCCGTGGTGGGCGGCGCTGCTCAGCAGACCAGCGTAGAGGAAAAGGTGCTGGCCTCAAACCCTATCATGGAGGTAATGCACATTTGAAGAGGAACACCTGTCATCATGAAGGCTGTGCTTATTCAGCTTATTTTTGTGGGCAGGCCATTGGGAACGCCAAAACGACAAGGAACGACAACAGCAGTCGCTTTGGGAAGTACATCCAGATCAGTTTCGGCAGGAAAGGAGACATCATCGGAGCCAACATGAGCACATACCTGCTAGAGAAGTCCAGGGTGGTCTTTCAGGTAACATTAAAACCAGTTATACAAAAAAATATTTAAAAAGTATTTATCCACTCAGAATGTATTACTCCTCTTGCTATGACTTGTTGTACTCTCATTGGCTGGCATTTTCAGATCAGCCAGTCATGTAGTAGCACCAGGCTTTGTTTTGCCTTTTTATTTAATTTTTAAGCTGTTAATTGACAGAATTTAGATTTGAAAAATTAATGTAGTTCCTGTATTTTTATTTAAATTAGCTATTGAAACCCAAAATTACAGTTGAATTTTGTGCAAAAGTTAAGTAGCAAGTAGGCTTATAAGGATTCATATCATTTGTGATCTCATGTTTGTCATTTTAAAGTTAAAGTACCACTGATGCAGAGGGTGAAATTACCCTTGGCATTTGACCCATCCCCTTGTTTCACCCCCTGGGAGGTGAGGGGAGCAGTGAGCAGCAGCGGTAGCGGTAGCCGCGTTCGGTATCACTTTGGTGACCCCAATTCTAACCCTTGATGCTGAGGTATTAGGTCCTATTTTTTTTATAGTCTTTTGTTTAACTCAGAGACCTACCGATCTCAGGGTGGACACTCTAACCACAAGGTCAATGAGCAGGCTCAATTTAGAGGTTAAAGGCCGCTGTCCAAGTGTCAGGTTTTTGGTTGTTGCTGGGCAAAATTTGTGCCCTCCAAATGACAAAATTACATGCTGCCCTAAACAACTACAGTAGTACCTCAACTCAAGCGCTTTATTGGTGACAAAGCTCTTAAAGGCCTACTGAAACCCACTACTACCGACCACGCAGTCTGATAGTTTATATATCAATGATGAAATATTAACATTGCAACACATGCCAATACGGCCTTTTAAGTTTACTAAATTGAAATTTTGTATTTCTCGCAAAGTATCGATATAATGACGTGTATGATGACGCGTGCATTTGATGTCACCAGTTGTAGTGGACATTTTTTTCCAGCCCGATCCAAACTATAAGTAGTCTGCTTTAATCTCATAATTACACAGTATTCTGGACATCTGTGTTGCTGAATCATTTGCAATTTGTTCAATTAATAATGGAGAAGTCAAAGTATAAAGATGGAGGTGGGAAGCTTTTAGCCTTTAGACACACAAACACGGCCGGTGTTTCCTTGTTTAAAATTCCCGAAGATGAAGCTTTACTATGGATCAGAGCGGTCAAGCGAACATGGATCCCGACTACATGTCAACCGGCAGTTTTCTGTGAGAATATTGTGGTAATAAGTCTCCTCTTACCGGAGACATCAGCGGAGCTTCCGTCCTGCTGCAGCTTCGTGACTTCCCTCAGAGACTCTGGCGTCAACACACCCGTGGCCACACCCCTCCGACTTTCAGGTACTATTTAATCTCACTAAAACACTAGCAACACAATAGGCAGATAAGGGATTTTAAAGAATTATCCTAGTAAATGTGTCTAATAACATCTGAAGCGCTCCCACTGCAATCGCCTTCTTTTTTTAAACTTTTTTTTTTCTTTTTCTAGTCCTTCACTCTAAATTTCCTCATCCACGAATCTTTCATCCTCGTTGAAATTAATGGGGAAATTGTCGCTTTCTCGGTCCAAATCGCTCTAGCTGCTGCTGGCTATGATTATAAACAATGTGAGTATGTGAGGAGCTCTACAACCCATGACGTCACACGCACAGAGTCTGCTACTTCCGGTAAAGGCAAGGCTTTTTTATTAGCGACCAAAAGTTGCGAACTTTATCGTCAATGTTCTCTACTAAATCCTTTCAGCAAAAATATGGCAATATTGCGAAATGATCAAGTATGACACATAGAATGAACCTGCTATTCCCGTTTAAATGAGAAAATCCCATTTCAGTAGGCCTTTAACTCAAAACACTTGTATCCAAAATCGACGTCCCACATTTGAAATTAATTTAAATCAAATTAATCCATTAATTTATCCCTCGCCCTCTCAAAACACAACAATTTCAACATGCAACATGGTTTTTAAAAGAAAAACAAACATTTCGATAAGTAATTTTGTATGAAAACTATACAATATGATGTACTACAAATAACTACAGTAGTTTTATGAAGTAATGTAATAATAATGTACAGCATTTACCTTTGAGAGCAGACTTCAACGGTATTTCCTTCCAGTTGACTCTCTGTCAAACACACCATCAGCAGATTTTTCATATTTTCATAGATAAGTGTCTACCGTTTAGATATTATTTTATTTTACACCTACTACATTATTTATTATTTTAACATCCTTTGCTGGTGTTAGACTTCAGTATGGTGCAGACTAGGAGTGATAATCTCTGATTGCTTCACTAAGTTGGCGACACGCATCATTTTGTTTTTGATCATTTCTTTCTTTAATTTTATAAATAGAATTGCATTCTTGTTTTCAGCACTTTATACCTTCAAATGGTTGGAAAAACAAAGTTACGTATGTTGATATTTAGCTGTAAGCTAATGCTAATGAGTAAGATCAGAAGTTTGGGTGGATCTTACTGGGTCCACTGTGACATTTGTTATGCCAACTAATGTCAGGAATTCTGTAACTCAAATTTTGATTGCAACCTAAAGGCGAACTGCCCTTCTTTTTTTGGCATTTTGCCTTTCATTCACAATCCTTAAGTAAGATTTATTATTATTCTTTTCAATACATTCCTTTTTGTAATACAAGGAAAGTACGAGTAAGCTGACCGACCATACAGGTAATTGGAGTCATTTATTCTGCCCATAAACCCCTCTGAAAACCTTCAAAAATACACCATTTACATGTCGTGACTTGCATTTTAACAGAATATTAGCGATATTGTTGTCACAAGCGCTAACGCAGAGGAACTACTTTTAGCGGTGCTGTGATCACAGAGTCGTGACTGGCTTATGCAGTTTTTGGACATACTGAGCCGATGAGCTGGGGTATCGCATCTGAGCTGGTAAAAGTTAATTTTACATTAGGTGTCTAGATTGGTTGTGGTCATAAAACGGGAAGTTGGTCAACTATGTCATTCAACTTGGACCCAGAAACCGCAAGAAAGACACAAAAAGACACTGAATTTGCGCCTAACTCCCCCCTTTTTTTTTAACAAGCGTGAGTATGAGTAATTATTTGTGTAAATGGGAAGATACGAACATCCCAGTGAGAGCAGACATTGAACAGTAAGTGGTTGTTTTATTATGTTCATAGTTTGTATTTTTTGTTTAGCACTTAGCAATAGTGCTACTTGCTGGATATGCTTATCACTTAGCTTCTAAAACTTATAGCTCATTCTCCGTAAATTCAGGCTTAAAACTAATTTCTGGATCATAATTTGTCCCAAAGTAGTGTTTGGCTCTAATGAAATCTGCCACGTGTAGCAGTAGTTGTTAAAGGAAATGGCAAATGTTGAGATGTGACTGAAATGAATGCGTCACTTTATTCTTCAAATTACCATAATACATAATTTTTACATGTTATTATGAATGTTACTACATTACATACCGTTTATACCTACAGCGTGTATATAAAACAATGCAGGTCTTTGGATGTTTTTTAGAGTGCTTTGTAGCCGTAGTCGAGCAAATCCCATTACCTCATTTGTTCGCTGACTTTTGGTAGTGTTTATTTACGTATTAGAATGCATAAAAAAATAAAAACATATTCCGAAAGGGACAAACAGTAGAAAATAGATGGATGGATGTATGAGTTCTTCTCTTACATAAGGTTTGTGAATGACAGACAAAATTCCGAAAAGTGCAATTCCCCTTTAAAACGTAACAATTAGCGAATTATCGAAAAGCTCTGTCAAAATATTACTGTAAGTTGGGTCACTCTTAAGTTGAGGTACCACTGTGTCTTGATTATATTATTTATTCCAAGAAAATAGCCCTTTTGAGACCCCAGCACAATCTTCCGGATTACCGGATGATTGTGTGTGTGGGTGAGTAATGTTATTTTTGTACATTTTAGGCACCAGCGGAGAGAAACTACCACATCTTCTACCAGCTGTGTGCCTCCAGACAGCTGCCTGAAATGAGATCACTAAAACTGGGTGAGATCAATAAGGAACCTCCTTTATTGCACACTTAAGATTTGTTAAACTTTTTTTTTATTTTTGCTCATTTGTTTTAATCCAGCCACTCCTGAGCATTTCCGCTACACCACTCAGGGAGGAGACGCAAACATACCGTGTACTGATGATGCGATGGAGCTAGAGCGCACTCGCAGTGCTTTCACCATCCTGGGTAGGAACTTATTGATACACATCAAGACTACAGAGGTCCATTTGTTGGGGTTTGAGGTTATTTTCCATTTCAACTTGCAGGTGTGCTGCCAGACCAGCAGATAGAGCTGTTCAGAATCCTGGCTGCTGTTCTACACTTGGGGAACGTCAACATTCAAGCCAGCGGGCGGAGTTCAGAGCGCAGCTACATTGATGTCCGTTCTGGATGGATAGATGTTCATTTCATGAAGGGGTCAAGTCTTCATGCTGATTTTCTTTCAGGCAGATGACGTCTCCCTGGCCATCTTCTCCAAGCTACTGGGGGTGGAGGCAGCCCTAATGGCCCACTGGCTGTGTCACCGCAAGCTGCTGCTGGGAGGGGAGACCCTGGTCAAGCCAATGTCGGGCCAGCAGGCCCTCGACGCCCGAGATGCTCTAGCCAAGCACGTCTACGAACAGATGTTCAAGTGGACCGTGCATAGGCTCAATGTTACCCTGCGCAGTCAATCGAGTCGGGCCGGCTCCTTCATAGGTGTACTAGACATCTACGGGTGTGTCATCAGGCTGCAGGAGTGGTGTTATCGATTCACAGTGGTTTAACTGAGGTCTTCTTCTCTATGCAGCTTTGAGACATTTGAGCGCAACAGTTTTGAGCAGTTCTGTATTAACTACGCCAACGAAAAGCTGCAACAGCAGTTCAACCGGGTGAGTCATGTGACACCTCATTTTGGTACTGTTGTACGGCGCTGTTGTCCTTTTTACAAGTAATTGTGTTTAATATAGTTGTATGTGTGCAGCACGTCTTCCACCTGGAGCAGGAGGAGTACGAACGCGAGGAGCTGACCTGGAGCAGGATCGAGTTCAGCGACAACCAGCAGTGTATTCTTCTCATCGAAGGACCGCTCGGCCTGTTGGACCTGTTGGACGAAGAGTGCAGGGTCAGTGCTGCACTCTTAAATCATCATTCTGGGGTGGAATTTCAGCAATTTTGGACAATTCAGGTCCAGTGTGTGATCTCAAATTGACAAAAATCTGTTTTTTTTGCTTCTGATCATTTCCTGTGAAAGTAATTGTCAAGTCCAGTTATTTCTTTCGGCTGTTGTAATAGCACACACACTTTATTTCACGGCTTCAGATGCCCAAAGGTACTGATGAGAGCTGGGTTCTGAAGCTGTATGGCCAGCACCTGACAGGCAGAGCTCACCCTCACTTCCGTAAACCTCGCATGTCCAACAGCGCCTTCGTCCTCCTGCACTTTGCTGACATGGTGCGTGGTCCAGACATCCCTTCTGGTGTTAGTTTCAAATTGGAAAAAAGAGAGTAGCCACATCACAATTTGTGTTTGCACAGGTCCAGTACGAATGTGGTGGCTTTTTGGACAAGAATCGAGACACCGTCTTTGAGGAGTTGGTCAACATTTTAAAAGCCAGTCAGGTAAGACGTGCAAAGTTATGAATATCAAATATCAAGTATTTATTTTTTTCCAAATTTTTTTTTACTTACAAAAATCACACAGTTAGTCAATAAAATAAAAAAAACAGCAAACTCAACTCCAGCCCAGTCCCAGCTTTATGGGTTGTACTTGTATAGCGCTTTTCTACCTTCAAGGTACTCAAAGCGCTTTGACACTACTTCCACATTTACCCATTCACACACACATTCACACACTGATGGAGGGAGCTGCCATGCAAGGCGCTAACCAGCACCCATCAGGAGCAAGGGTGAAGTGTCTTGCTCAGGACACAACGGACGTGACGAGGTTGGTACTAGGTGGGAATTGAACCAGGGACGCTCGGGTTGCGCACGGCCACTCTCCCCACTGCGCCACGCTGTCCCTTTACACTATTTAAGATAAAAACGCAATTGAGAAGATACAAATACAAAAAAGGAAAACCAAAAATAAATAGCAACAGTATCAATAATAGTGATTAAAAACATTCAAAAGTATTTGAAATCAATTACAATATCAATATGTATCATTATTATTGTTACAGTATCACTACTTTCCATCGCCATAAAAGCTATTAATACAAAAACACAGTCACAGCGACTTCCACATGAATTGCATTTCATAAACTTGACAACCACACAGTAGCCATTATTCACAACGAGGAAGGAGGAGTCCTATTTTAAGTTCATTTAATAGTAAAAAAAATATATATATAATGGAATTTTTCTAATCTAAATGCAATTTTTTATACTGAGATCATCTTTCAAAGATAATCTATACTAGTTATTATGTGCTGGACTATCAACATCTATCCATTTTCTCAGTATTTTTTTATGATGCATATTGACAAAATATATATATATTTATTTTAACAAATGCTTCTAAAGTCTCACAAAACATCTGTTAGAAGATGCTGTCCTGCATGAGGTCACGCGAGACCTTCCTTTAGCTCACAGGAGCTCTTTGTTTTTTTCTGATGCTTTTCCCCCCAAAAACTGATTACCCTCAAAGACCACAAAACTACGAAAGACAAAGACGACCCGCTTCCTAAAATTAAACTTAACCATATAATATATTTAAATCCTTATTTACATTATAACTTTACCTTCTCCGAAAATATTTTAATATATTCCGCGAGTCACAAGGTCAACAGGAAGTGGATCCTCAATGAGGATTTTTCAGTACAGTCCTGTTACCTAAATTATTTTTTAATACACCTGTTTTGTTGAAACGCTGTCATGTCCTAAGTATCTGTATGCTCCCACGTATATTTTATTTGCCAATTCTATGCTCAAACACACTCTTTTTTTTTTTTTTTTTTAACTTATGTTACATAAATGAGTCATATTTGGGTTTTTACAGTAAAATAGTAATTAAAAATGTGTATTATCAAAATTAGAGTTGACAAAACGACTCTAAATGTAGTTTTTTTTAAATAATTGCAATCAAATGGTACCAATTCTATAGAATGGCCGTTAAAGGGGACCTATGATATTTTTAATCAACATTTAAAAGACTTCCTTGTGGTCTAGATAATCCATCTATAGTCTACCGCTTGTCCCTCGCTAGATTGTACTGGATATGTTTTTCCCCACAGTTAAATTTAAAACATGTGTTTTGAGTCTGTCTACAAATGGTTCCTGTGTGAAGGTGTTTCCAGATTGCAAATGAAAGCCTCCATGCCCCACTCGCTCCAAAAGTACCAAAATGTATCTTTTGAAAATATACAATGTTAAAATATATCTGGAAGACAAACATCACTGGTATTTTATACGTGTTTTCCAGTCAACAATCAAAAATAAACTTCATAAACAATATATAGAATTGTAAATCACAACATTAGGTACACATGCCCAATCAGTACGGATCGATTAAAAAAAAAAAGCCCGCATTCATCTCACTGCATGTCACATGTCAGGGATATTGAAGGCATGCCACCATTAGAAGAAAATGGTTCTTCATCCTACCTTTTCATGTGTTTCATAAGTAGTAATGTCACAATGGCACCTTATTATTTCGTAAGAGTTTAGTAGGTGATCCAACTTGAATTTACTGGTCCATGTTTACAAAACAGTGTAAAATGTTGTGGACATAAAACACGAAAGTATTATTTTTGTCGTCATTAGAGCAGGTGGGTGAGCGTGAAACAAGAATGAATAACACTGGAGGCTCCGTGCATCAGCACAAGGGAACATAGCAGTATGAACAAAAATTTCCAACATTAGTACATCTGTCTGTGATGTCACAAATGGCCCACTATAAAAAAAAGTAAAACACAGCGTTGAAAGCCAAAACCTGCTGCAACCTCAACACCAAATGCATGAACTTTATGATATGACGCATTTTTTAACAGGTGTAACCAACGTTATAACAACATTTATAAGTCAGAAAATTGGAAAATCATCACAAGTCCCCTTTAAGTGTTTTTGCATTTTAATACTACCAGTGGTTCACCTTTTTTTTTTTTTTTTACACTTGAATTGAGACCATGAAAATCCAAACACTACTTGTGTATGTCAGTCAGAGCTGGTGGCTGAGTTGTTCCAGCAGCATGGAAGCAAAGCTAGTGTGGCCAACGGAAGTGTCCGCTCAGGAAGAAGAGCTCACAGGGAGCACAAGTTGACTGTGGGCTTTCAGGTGAACTCTTCGCCCTTCTTGTAGTTTCTGCAGTAGTGCTGCTGTGAGTTTTCACTAAACCACATCTGTTGGCCGCTTCTGTTAGTTCCGTCAGTCCTTGCAGCTGCTGATGGACACACTGAGCAGCACCACTCCTCACTATGTGCGCTGTATTAAACCAAACGACCTCAAGGAGCCTTTTATGTGAGTCTTTGCCTCCATCACCACTCATTTAAGTCACACACAAACTTAGCAAACTGTACTTTTCAGGTTCGACCCAAAGAGGGCTGTCCAGCAGCTGAGGGCTTGTGGCGTTCTGGAGACCATCCGAATCAGCGCTGCAGGTTTTCCATCCAGGTAATCCCATTTGTTTCCTCCAATGAATTAAATCTCCATCCAAATTGGAAATTAATCTGTTGTTTCACCAGATGGACATACGAAGAGTTCTTCTTCAGGTACCATGTTCTGTTGCGAGGCTCCCAATGCTGCGAAGATGTCCAACTGGTGTGCCGCCACGCTCTACCTCAGCTCATACCTGACCGGGACCAGTACGTCTTTGGAAGGACCAAAGTGTTTTTCCGGGCGGGGCAGGTGGCACTCCTGGAGAGGTTGAGAGCGGAAAGACTGCGGGCGGCCGCTGTGGTCCTTCAGAGTTTAGTGAGAGGATGGCTGGCCCGTATTCACTACACCAGAACCCTACGGGCAACCGTCACCTTACAAAGACATTGCAGAGGAGCTCTGGCCAGGCGGTGAGTGATTGCTGTGACTCTTTGTCTCTAAAATTATCTTGTGGTGTTTTTAATTTTGTTTAAGCTCATAAGCAAGTCTCCTTGCAGATTGGCTTGGACCCTACGCTACTGCAAGGCTGCTCTAGTCATCCAGAAGACCTACCGCATGCTGGTGGCCAGAAACTGGTTTCTCCTGATCCGACAGGCCGCCATCACCATCCAGGCTTTCATCAGAGGCACGCTGACCCGCCGCAATTACAGACTGGTGAGTGCTTTGTATTCATGTCCACTGATAGCTGCTACTTTATAAACAACACTGGAACCATATTGTATTTCCTTAGCTGGTGGCAAATAGAGCCGCCTCTCTGCTCCAGGCCAGAGTGCGAGGGTGGTTGGCCAGGAGGGCCTTCATCAGGTTCCGTGCGGCAGTGGTCTTCGCGCAGTGCTGCGTACGTCGTAAAGCGGCGAGAAGGGAGCTGCTGAAGCTCAAGACTGAAGCTCGCTCAGTAGAGAAGTACCAAGAGCTCAACAAAGGCATGGAGGTCAAACTGATGCAGCTGCAGATAAAAGCAGACCAGGAGGTGGGTGGAGCCTTCTTATTTACTCTAATCTTCTTTTAATTTATTAATCCATATTAAACCCTTGTGCAATTCCGAGGCCCGACATAGGCACTGCATGTGTTCCTTATGTGATATGAGTGTTCAGTTTGAAGGTTTGAAGTTTTTTAGTTATTTTTTAAACCAAATTGCATTGTTTTTGATTGCAATTTTTTTTTTTGTTTGGGATATAAACTGTTGAGATTTCTTTAGGCCCGATTGATTCCCATTATAAATGCTATTCCTAACAGACTGTAATCCTGGTGTTGCTATGCTTTTTCCATGAAAACCGAATAAATCTAATTTCTGACGATTGCAAAATAAGAAAATATTGTTTTGGGATAATTGTGTTCCTTAAACTCCAGAAAGCGCCAGAGCCAGTTCTTAGAGCTTTGATAAGCATAACTGAGGTAAACTAACAAAAAAAGCTGAAATTCAATGAAAATTGATATATAAAAGACTTGTGTGAATTCAAACTCAATCAAGTCCTGTCTAATTTCAGTCTTTCAAGCTTAGTAAGCACTGTTAAATAAATGTCTACTGTATCAAAATCAATGTCATAAGTTATTGACCTGTTCAAGTCTGTAATTAACATACCTCAACTATTCCACTCTGCAACATATTTTTAGAACTATTGGATATCTTGCAATTTCCCATTATATATTATTTTTGACAAAAAGGCAATTTAACAATTATAAAAACTTTATCTATACATTTTAGGTTGTTAGAGAATTTTGAGCATTAGAAAAAAAATTAGTGTATTGCTGACTTCTGACACTTTCCCGAGTGGGTGTCTTTTGGATCAGGGGTCGGAGTTAAGGTTGTATTAGTTTATAGCTGGGGTATAATGTTGTATGATGATGGTGTGTCCAGGCCAGAGAGAGTGCTGCCCTTAAAGAGTGTCTGCGTGCTGAGCGAGAGGCTGCCGCGATTGAACTCTCCACTCTGAAGGCCACAATACAGAAACTTGAAGAACATCAGAAACACTTAATTGTTCCTCCGGTTTCCACCATAAGCGAGGAGGCGGAGCAGGAAATGAAGCGAGCAGACAAGAAGGCTGCCCAGGAGCTCCTCCAGCTGACACAAGTCGAGAAAAATAATTGTCACACTTTTCCTTCTTTAGATTGACTTCATGTCGACACTAAAACTTTTGACTTTTAAGGAGGTGGAAGCCCTGCAGAGAGAGAAGATCTCCTTGAGCACAGAAAGAGAGCGTTTGACCGCATGTCTTCTACAGCAGGAAGAAGCACAAGAAGGTGCAGGAGGTCGTCTTTGTCCACTTGAGTCTGACTTGAATTTGAACTTGTGGTCTCCGCACAGCTCTTGTGCGGCAAGCGGTGTCTCAGGCCACGGAAGCTATGAGAGTGCAGCTGGACGAGGAGAGGAGGAAGCACCAAGGCCTCCTGAGGGAGTTCACCAGGCTGGAACAGCGATATGACAACCTGAGGGAGATGAGTCAGCTCACTCAGGTCCAGAACATCAAATCAATTTTTTAGGGATGTGCCGATCAATCGGCTACCGATCAGTCTCAGACGATTTTCTTGAAAAAGTACTTGATCGCGATTGCCGATTAATGCCTTTGAATGCCGATCACAAACGCATATCCTCTCTGACTAATATTGTATTTATTTTTAACAAGCTAGCAACTAATTATGTATCTCCATAAAGTTTGGAGCCGCTCCCCTAGGCTAATAATAAACTCCAATACCAGCAAAAAAAAATGTTTTCTTAATATCTAAAGTATCATTATCATGTATTATTGTTACTGGAAGCCGAGGCAAAACAGGTTACACACGGGAGCAAGCTAGCTAAAAAAAAGTAGAAGAAATAGTCAAGTTTACGAAGTGTAGATTGAACTGCGTTGCACAAATATTAAGAGGTTTTTACCGTAAATTCTGGACTAAGCCGCTTTTTTCTTACGCTTTGATCCCTGTGACTTATAAAGCGGTGCTGCTAAATATGGATTTTTCTTCGTTGACGGCCGTAATGAAAATAGTTAAAAAAACAACAACAAAAAAAACAGGCAAAGACACTTTAAAGGTGTATTATTGTTTATACTATAGCGCCATCTTTTGGACTAGATTGCTGACTGGAGGTGCTGCAGTGCCCTTCTTTTTAAAATTTTTAATCAGAAGTAAAAGTGCCATTCCGTCTTCTAGCTGTCCATAGCGTTTTTTACCCGTATGGATTCTTTATTCATCACACCAAGCAATGTTTAAGTTTTACAATATAACTAAAACTGTGTTGTATTTTTGTCTTTGTTAATGTTTACAAATTCAGAAAATAAATCCCTGGAAACAGGAGGATTGATTTCAAAATTATTTTTTAAAAAGTAGTAGATTCTTTTTTTTTTTTTTTTAGTAGTGTATTATTGACTTTGTTTTGATCCAAAAATTGTATGTAATAAAAGATTAAGGGACTAGTTTAACCATTGTGCTGATATTGTTAAACTGTCAATACCTCTCATAATAAATCAATTTAAAAATTAACTGTTAATACATGCGATAAGTATTGGCATTGATAATTGGATGATTGAAATCGTCAGCATAAATTACTGATTGGAACATCCCTAAACACTTTTTATTAAGGGATTACTATGGAGATACATTTGTCTTTATATGCAATTAACCAAAAATGGATTTGAAAAGCGAAAAAAAACATTTGTAAGCATAAATAATTCTAAATAAAAAAATTGCAAACATTCATTTTTTTAAATAAATATACAGTACTTGTTTTGTATGCAAATCAAAAAAGGTGTTCTCATGAAACACGTTTTGTTTGCATTTTTTCAAATTTAGGTTGCAAATCAATATTTTTGTTACAAATCAACTTCGAGCTTGTGGGCAGTACAACAATATGTTGGATGCCTTTATTTTGGTCTGTCTTGAATGATGGATTTACTGATTACATCTGCCCTTGTGTATTTGGTTAAAAAATATTTTTCCTTGTTAAACTTTTTTGATTTCCCATCTATTATTTTTGTTTGCAAATCCATTTTTCTGATTGTGTAAAGAGAGGTACAAATTCCTCTTCATAGATTCCTAGGATGTATTCCTCTCATGCATCTTGTCGTTATTCCTTCTTTCTCACTGTGCAGGACATGAAGGGCTACAGAAGGACAGACTCCACTCAGAGCTTAGAACCTCTGTCACCTCAGTCTCTAACGCCACCGTCCTTCTCCCCCTCCACATCTACCTTCCCTTCTCCTGAGGAGGTCCGCAGGGTCAGCGTGACATCTCCCACCACGGAAGCAGAAGTCTCCATGCAGAGTCTGGCATCACCTATGGTTTGGGACTAATGTCTTATTTAATGTTGTTAAAATATTCCATAGTTTAATACTTAACATATTAGTGTATTGTAAGTGTAATGATTTGACAATTTAAAAATGCTTTAATAAGCTTTACGGGGAACACAACATGTTATGTGTCTCTGGCTTTAATGCTAATGAACTGTGTTTAAAGCATTATTGTGTTTATGTATTTTTTTTTTTCATAAAGAGGGTACATTTTAAGTCTGGGCATTCAATCGATTGCAATTGGACTGTTTGGTTTGTCTTAGAAAACGTTTTGCGGCTCATCCGAGTAGGCTTCATCAGTTGTGCTCACAGACTTAAATAGGTTAGATCTCGTCTTATATCTAGATCTGACTGATGAAGCTTACGCGGATGAATAGTAAAATGTCTTCTAAGACAAACCAAACAATCCAGTTGTTATCGTTTGAATGCCCTGGGATGACAATGATCGGGATGAATGAGAAATTTCATAGACAATTTAACTCTGCACTTTTCCAACATACTAAATGTTACATGTAATATGTAACATTAGGGACTGGGACAGGACACCATGAGTAGCATAGCTAAGTGACCCACATGCTAATAACACACTCACATTTTAACAGGATCATCATGCTAGGCTATCCTATTTGTTGAAGGAAAACAAATAT
>NC_084636.1:24381611-24386611 GCF_033978795.1 Nerophis ophidion | reverse complement strand
CCGATAAAATCCGATATTCACTTTTTTGGCTAATATCGGACCGATTTCCGATATCAATATCTGATCGGGACATCCCTAGTATGTATGTATATGTGTGTATATTTTTGTGTGTGTGTGTGTGTGTGTGTGTGTGTGTGTGTGTGTGTGTGTGTGTGTGTGTGTGTGTGTGTGTATATATATGTATATATGTATATATATATATATATATATATATATGTATATATGTATATATATATATATATATATATATATATATATATATATATCAATCAATCAATGTTTACTTATATAGCCCTAAATCACTAGTGTCTCAATATATATATTTGATGATGGTTTTTCTTGTGTTTGGGAACCAGACATCCGTACAGACATAGCCATGTCTCTGCCTCCTGGGTTGCCGGCCAGCGTGGTGTTCCTATGTGTACGCCAGGCGGACTGCAGGGGGGATCAAACCAGTGCTTATTCGCTGTGTCGCGTTGCAGTCACTGCCATGAAGACAGCTCTAAGGGTAAGAAATGACATTTGAATAAGTGCACATCGTTTTACAACAGACAACATTCTTTTGTTTTCAAAGATGTTCATTTTTCATTGACACTTTCAAAGGAATAATTCACCAAAAATATTTTTAATAAAATCTACTTAATCATAATTGATTCAACATTCGATTTTAATTATCTTTCAACCAAACAAGACATAAAAGTCATTAAGCTTTTGAAGGGCATAACATTTTGGATTCCTTTTTTTTTTTTTTTTTTTTAAATAAACTTTAATTTAGGGTTGTACTGTATACGCTATACCAATAAAGTGCCACAGTACTAATAAAATAAAAACTGTACCATATACTGCCTTTGAAAAATACTGGTGCTATTTTTCATGGGCATGTGCGGTTTTGTTACGGAGCTGAGGAGGTGCATGTAAAGTGTGTCAGCACTCACTCACAAGCAAATACAAGCAGAAACAGTGTGAAGAAAAAAAGGCAATAAAACTAATTTCTACATTTATATAAAGCTGGTGCGTGAAGCGCAATATGGAGGTATTTGGGTTTTAAAAAAACCAAGGTGACTCTTTAAACACGGAAGCGCTGCACTGCATGCGCCGCTTTAAGCCATGCCTTGCCAAAAGTGGTGATTTACCATCTTTGCTTCAAACTAAGGTAAACATTTCAATAACAATCCAACCTGCAGAAGGAATTTAAAGGGCGACAGGTAATAATGTAGGCTCCCCTGCTGTGCACATATAGGCACAGAGATTTGCGTGGTTTGTTTGCAATTAGTTGTGCAGTCCAAACAGCCCATATAGTGCAAACTAATGCAAGTGAAATGATGGAATTTCACCACAAATTAGACCAATTTATGTTGTATCTTTAACAGTGTGTTTTGCCTGCTAATTGTCTTGTAGCCATAGTGTTGTTTTTTTATATTTACTTATGAGTGTATGTGTCCTAATGCACAGATCAAAATTGGCAATCAAAAATTAAGCATTTATGACAATATCAATAAAACTTTCTATTGTAAACTAATTTGAGATTATGGCAGACCATACGTAATATGGACATTTGTAAACTGTTCTTTGAGTGCAATAAGAAAAGCCTAGTGTGTTTAATGCCTTTTAATTTAAATACATTTAAAAAATATATATTTTAGTGCAATAACATAAAACTTTTTTAAAGTATCGTGATATTTTCTGTCAAAATGAAAGTATTAATGACAATTTGTGTGGTCCCCTTTGTTTTGATCAAGTATCAAAGTATCAATAGACATTATGGTATCCATACCAGTCCCAAAATATTGATATCGGGAAAACCCTACTTTAGTCCTTAACAAAATTATCAAAAGTGTCATGTTTGTTAATCTTTTGGAAGGCCTTTAGATCAGACAATGTCACAGTTTTAAATTACAAAAATAACTCATATCACGCAAATTTATACAGATTGATAATCATTCAATTACCGGTAGTTAAAATAGAACATTTAAACACTGTTTACTATTTTTTTTACACCTCAATTTACATACATTATACAACAAATGTAAAATGGCGTGAGTAATTTAATAAAAGGACAAAAAAAAAAAAAAATCAACTTTATCCCTTCCATCCATTTCTTACCGCTTGTCCCTTTTGGGGTAGCGGGGGCCATTCGGGTGAAAGGCGAAGTACACCATTCACACTCACTTTCACACACTAGGGTCAATTTAGTGTTACCAATCAACCTATCCCCAGGTGCATGTCTTTGGAAGTGGGAGGAAGCCGGACTACCCGGACAGAATCCACACAGTCACAGGGAGAGCATGCAAATTACACACAGAAAGATCCCAAGCCTGGCATTGAACTCAGGACCTTCGTATTGTGAGGCACATGCACTAACCCCTAATCCACCGTGCTACCCCAACTTTATCTCTAGGGGGTTAAAAGTGATTAATTATTAAATAAATGTATACCTTCTTAACCTTCTCCTTATCGACTCAATGTTGAGGCCAGCAAGTGTATTGTTGCAGTCTTAATGCATAAAAAAGTAATTTACATATATCTTATTTTAAATTAAGGCTATTAAATGATTATTTTAAAACCAGACTAATCACATTTAGGAATTTGGATTAATAACATTTAATCACAGGTGATTACTCGCTTGCATAATTGAAATTAGCTTAAGAAAAGACTCCAATATTTGCACACAAATGCAATGTTATTATCAATTTTTTCAAAAGGTTTTACTTAAATGCATGTCATTTATTTGCACAAAAATTGGTAACAATTTTATATAAAGTTCTTTCAGGCTGTATTCTGGAGTGAAATTTGCCAGTGAGTGCACCAGGTGGAGTCTGACTCACTTTTGTACTGACATACTGTATGCATTGATTAATCAGATTGATTGTTTAGCGATTGTAGTAAAAGAGCTTGAACTGTCAAACTAAATGGCATGATTAATCTAAGCGTGTACATGAATAATTTAATATTTTTGTGATTAATTAGTTGACTAATTAATTTTGACAGCCCTATTTTAAACCTATTCGACATTGAAAAAGATAAGTGGTAGAACATGTATGGATGGAATAACTTTTACATCTATTTAACCAGCTAGATTAAATGTGATTGCTGATAACTGCATAGCAATGATAATACTTATTTTTTTATATTTATAGGCTGTTTTACCTCCATCTTTTCATTATTTTTGGTCACATTATGCAAATAATACCCAATTGTTATATTGCTGAGTCAATGAGTGAAGTCTAACCCTGGCCGAATGTTCCATGACAAAGTAGGCCAATAAAATAGGGATCCATCAAATGAATATGGAATTGACATCATTAAAAATATGTGCAACATGCTTCTCATCTTGTTGCTTCCAGAAACACACCAATGACTTGAGCATGACGGCGCTGTGGCTGAAAAACATCAGTTTGTTGCATGACCTGCTGAGTCAGCACGCCCCAAAACAGCTTGTAAGATAATTTGATAATGCAAACCAGTAAGTGTTTATTAAAGACTACAGATATTATTACAGACAACCCATCCAGAAGAAGTGGTGCCCTTGACTTTTAACCTCAGCGATTCATTGCACGCCCTGAGCGAGCTCCGCATTCTGGCCTATCAGCAGCTCATCTCCATCACCGAGACACGACTGCAGAACATCACATGTGTTATAAAGTCAACATGACCTCCTTCATGTTGGCTCTTCCTTCATCTCTCCTCTTCTTTTTCCTCAGCCGCCGCCCTGTTGGAAGGCGAAGACATCCCAGGATCGAGGAAGCGAGCAAGCTCAGACCCGAGGACTGCACGGGCCGACGCTCCCACTGTGGCCTCGGTGCTGAGAGAGCTGGGGGTCCTCCACGTCGCCATGTCCCATCAAGCTTTGCGCCCGCAGCTGCTGGAGCGAGCCTTCCAGCAGCTCACATACTTCATCTCCGCCTCCGCTTTCAACAGCCTGCTGCTCAGGAAGGATGTGTGCTGCTGCAGTCGTGCTATTTTAATACGGTATGATCATTATATCTACTATTTATGCAGCTCAATTTGGATATTAATAGATATTACAATTCAATAATATGTACTACGAATGCAGCTCAATTAAGGTACTAATACGATATAAAGATTTAACAATTACATATATTTAACCATTAGTGTACGATGTATGCAATTAAGGAGAGTATGCTGCAAAAGTTATTGACTTAGGAGTTTAATTAAGTAAACAATGTAGGGTTGTATGATATACCGGTACTAGTAAATAGCCGCGGTACCAATGAATAACAAACAGTACTTTACCGCCTCTAGAAAATACCAGTTATCTGTTATTTAACAACAAAAAAGTTAAACTCATGACAGCGTGTCGTTGTTACATTGTAACATTGCTGGTTTTACGAGGAGAGGAGCATGTTGGGCAACCTAGAATCACTGAAAACTTACCGACACGCACAGTGTGTCAACAGAAAGGGGAGAATGATAAAAACGATAAAGGTGAAGCAATAACAATTAAACGCCACCCTACAAGAGGTGCTTTAAATATGGGTTTGTAGCTAACGGCTAACATCCAAACGCAAGCGGCAGTGTTTCTTCTAAATCACTAATCCCTGCCACCATTCAGTTGAATTACAGTTTATTTTAAACATGCATACATTACAATATAATGCATCACATATTTCCAGTTGTTTCATTACAGCACACCTGAAAAGGAGTAGGAAGAAGCTGAGCATATTTAATCCTACCCCTTTTCGTACCACAGCAATTCCATCCAACTCCCTTGTTCTCTGTAACAGAACAGTGAATAAATAAATAATATACCATAGTAAGCAAACAATGGCGACAAATAAAGTGAGTTTCTTACAAGTATCATCCCTGCAGGAAGAGGAATACCTAAACATGCTTCACTACACACCGTAGGAGGATACAATAGCTAACCGCCAACAGCTAGTTAGCACCCCTGAATGTAAACAAATGCCATGGGTGGATCTACAACTAACATCCACTGTAATGATACCAAGTACAAGAGCGTAACTAGTCGACACTACAAT
>NC_084636.1:24279111-24376611 GCF_033978795.1 Nerophis ophidion | reverse complement strand
TGCTGCTGAAGCAAATCCAATTTTTGCATCTTTGCATAAGGGTCCCCCCTTACCACATTTTCGCAAAAAAATGTTTTTCAAAAATATGCATTTTCCGCCACTCTCTGGTTTTGTCGGGACTCCTGATTATGTTTTGAGACATCTCCTACAACTATAACACCAGTATTGTGCTGCTAAAGCAAATCCGTTTTTTCAAATTTTTTGAACTTTTTTTTAATCGAAAATAGGTTTTCCAAAAATATGCATTTCCTGCTATTTCCGGGTTTTCTTGGGACTCCTATTGACGTTTTGAGACATCTCCTACAACTACAGAACCAGTATTGTGCTGCCGAAGCAAATCCGTTTTTTTTAATCTTTGCATGAGGGCCCCCCCTTACCACATTTTCGCGAAAAAGTTTTCCAAAAAATATGCATTTTCTGCCATTTTTGTGTTTTGTCGGGACTCCTGATTACGTTTTGAGACATCTCCTACAACTATAACACCAGTATTGTGCTGCTGAAGCAAATCCGGTTTTTTTTTTTTTGGACATTTTTTAGCGAAAAAAGGTTTTCCCAAAACGCATTTTCTGCTATTTTCGGGTTTTCTCTGGACTCTTATTGACGTTTTGAGACATCCCCTATAACTACAGAACCAGTATTGTGCTGCTGAAGCAAATCCGTTTTTTTTTATTTTTGCATTAAGGGTCCCCCCTTACCACATTTTCGCAAAAAAACGTTTTTCAAAAATATGCATTTTCTGCCATTTTCGGGTTTTGGCGGGATTCCTGATTACGTTTTGAGACATCTCCTACAACTATAACACCAGTATCTTGCTGCTGAAGCAAATCCGTTTTTTGAATTTTTTGAAATATTTAATCGAAAAAAAGTTTTCCAAAAATAGGCATTTTCTGCTATTTTCTGGTTTTCTCTGGACTCCTTTTGACATTTTGTCGGGTTTTGTCGGGACTCCTGATTAAGTTTTGAGACATCTCCTACAACTATAACTCCAGTATTGTGCTGCTGAAGCAAATCCGTTTTTTTAAATTATTTTGACATTTTTTTTACCGAAAAAAGGTTTTCCAAAAATATGCATTTTCTGCTATTTTGGGGGGTTTTCTGAACTCCTATTGACGTTTTGAGACATCCCCTACAACTACAGAACCAGTATTGTGCTGCTGAAGCAAATCCGTTTTTTTTTATTTTTGCATTGCCTTACCACATTTTCGCAAAAAAACGTTTTTCAAAAATATGCATTTTCTGCCATTTTCGGGTTTTGGCGGGATTCCTGATTACGTTTTGGGACATCTCCTACAACTACAGCTCCAGCATTGTGTTGCTGAAGCAAATCCGTTTTGAAATTTTTTTAAAATTTTTAAGTGAAAAGAAGTTTTCCAAAATGTATTTTCTGCTACTTTCTAGTTTTCTCGGGACTCCTTTTGACATTTTGAGACATCCCCTACAACTACAGAACCAGTATTGTGCTGCTGAAGCAAATCCGTTTTTTTAAATTATTTTGACATTTTTTTACCGAAAAAAGGTTTTCCAAAAATATGCATTTTCTGCTATTTTTGGGGTTTTCTGAACTCCTATTGACGTTTTGAGACATCCCCTACAACTACAGAACCAGTATTGTGCTGCTGAAGCAAATCGTTTTTTTTAAATTTTTGCATTAAGGGTCCCCCCTTACCACATTTTCGCGAAAAAACGTTTTTCAAAAATATGCATTTTCTGCCATTTTCGGGTTTTGGCGGGATTCCTGATTAAGTTTTGAGACATCTCCTACAACTACAGCTCCAGTATTGTGCTGCTGAAGCAAATCCGTTTTAAAAATTTTTTTGACATTTTTAAGCGAAAATAAGTTTTCCAAAATGTATTTTCTGCTACTCTCTAGTTTTCTCGGGACTCCTTTTGACATTTTGAGACATCCCCTACAACTACAGAACTAGTATTTTGTTGCTGAAGCAAATCAGTTTTTTGGAATTTTTGCATAAAGGTCCCCCCTAACCACGTTTTCTCAAAAAAATGTTTTTCAAATATATGCATTTTCCGTCATTTTCGAATTTTGTTGGAACTCCTGATTACGTTTTGAGACATCTCCTACAACTACAGCTCCAGTGTTGTGCTGCTAAAGCAAATCCGTTTTTTCAAAATTTTAAACTTTTTTAATTGAAAATAGGTTTTAAAAAATTTGCATTTTCTGCTATTTTCTGGTTTTCTCTGGACTCCTATTGACGTTTTGAGACATCCCCTACAACTACAGAACCAGTATTGTGCTGCTGAAGCAAATCCGTTTTTAATTTTTTTTTGAAATTTTTAAGCGAAAATAAGTTTTCCCAAAATGCATTTTCTGCTATTTTCTGGTTTTATCTGGACTCCTTTTGACATTTTGAGACATCCCCTACAACTACAGAACCAGTATTGTGCTGCTGAAGCAAATCCGTTTTTTTGAATTTTTGCATAAGGGTCTCCCCTTACCACATTTTTGCAAAAAAATGTTTTTCAAAAATATGCATTTTCAGCCATTTTCAGGTTTTGTCGGGACTGCTGATTACGTTTTGAGACATCTCCTACAACTACATTTCCAGTATTGTGCTGCTAAAGCACGTCCGTTTTTTTGAATATTTTTGAACTTTTTTTTATCGAAAATAGGTTTTCCAAAAATATGCATTTTCTGCGTTTTTCGGGTTTTCTCTGGACTCCTATTGATGTTTTGAGACATCCCCTACAACTACAGAACCAGTATTGTGCTGCTGAAGCAAATCCGTTTTTTTGAATTTTTGCATAAGGGTCCCCTCTTACCACATTTTCGCGAAAAAAAGTTTTCCAAAAAATATGCATTTTTTGCCATTTTTGTGTGTTGTCGGGACTCCTGATTACGTTTTGAGACATCTCCTACAACTATAACACCAGTATTGTGCTGCTGAAGCAAATCCGTTTTTTTTATTTTTTGGACATTTTTTAGCGAAAAAAGGTTTTCCCAAAATGCATTTTCTGCTATTTTCGGGTTTTCTCTGGACTCTTATTGACGTTTTGAGACACCCCCTACATCTACAGAACCAGTATTGTGGTGCTGAAGCTAATCCGTTTTTTTTTTTTTTGGGAAAAAATTTTGCGAAAAAAGGTTTTCCCAAAATATAGATTTTCAGCTCTTTTCGGGTTTTCTCTGGACTCTTGACGTTTTGAGACATCCCCTACAATTACAGAACCAGTATTGTGGTGCTGAAGCTAATCCGTTTTTTTAAATTTTTCGGAAAAAATTTTGCGAAAAAAGGTTTTCCCAAAATATGCATTTTCTGCTATTTTCGGGTTTTCTCTGGAGTCTTATTGACGTTTTGAGACATCCCCGACAATTACAGAACCAGTATTGTGCTGCTGAAGCAAATCCGTTTTTTTGCATTTTCGCAAAAGGGTCCCCCCATACCACATTTTCTCAAACATTTTTTTTCAAAAATATGCATTTTCCGCCATTCTCGGGTTTTGGCGGGATTTCTGATTACGTTTTGAGACATCTCCTACAACTACAGCTCCAGTATTGTGCTGCTGAAGCAAATCCGTTTTTAAATTTTTTTTGAAATTTTTAAGCGAAAAGAAGTCTTCCAAAATGTATTTTCTGCTACTTTCTAGTTTTCTCGGGACTCCTTTTGACATTTTGAGACATCCCCTACAACTACAGAACTAGTATTTTGTTGCTGAAGCAAATCTGTTTTTTTGAATTTTTGCATAAAGGTCCCCCCTTACCACGTTTTCTCAAAAAAATGGTTTTTGAAATATATGCATTTTCCGTCATTTTCGAATTTTGTCGGAACTCCTGATTACGTTTTGAGACATCTCCTACAACTACAGCTCCAGTGTTGTGCTGCTAAAGCAAATCCGTTTTTTCAAATTTTTAAACTTTTTTCATTGAAAATAGGTTTTAAAAAATTTGCATTTTCTGCTATTTTCTAGTTTTCTCTGGACTCCTTTTGACATTTTGAGACATCCCCTACAACTACAGAACTAGCATTTTGTTGCTGAAGCAAATCTGTTTTTTTGAATTTTTGCATAAAGGTCCCCCCTTACCACATTTTCTCAAAAAAATGTTTTTCAAATATATTCATTTTCCGCCATTTTCGGGTTTTGGCGGGATTCCTGATTACGTTTTGGAGACATCTCCTACAACTACAGCTCCAGTATTTTACTGCTGAAGCAAATCCGTTTTTAAATTTTTTTTGAAATTTTTAAGCGAAAATAAGTTTTCCCAAAATGCATTTTCTGCTATTTTCTGGTTTTATCTGGACTCCTTTTGACATTTTGAGACATCCCCTACAACCACAGAACCAGTATTGTGCTGCTGAAGCAAATCCGTTTTTTTGAATTTTTGCATAAGGGTCCCCCCTTACCACATTTTTGCAAAAAAATGTTTTTCAAAAATATGCATTTTCAGCCATTTTCAGGTTTTGTCGGGACTGCTGATTACGTTTTGAGACATCTCCTACAACTACATTTCCAGTATTGTGCTGCTAAAGCACGTCCGTTTTTTTGAATATTTTTGAACTTTTTTTTATCGAAAATAGGTTTTCCAAAAATATGCATTTTCTGCGTTTTTCGGGTTTTCTCTGGACTCCTATTGACGTTTTGAGACATCCCCTACAACTACAGAACCAGTATTGTGCTGCTGAAGCAAATCCGTTTTTTTGAATTTTTGCATAATGGTCCCCCCTTACCACATTTTCGCGAAAAAAAGTTTTCCAAAAAATATGCATTTTCTGCCATTTTTGTGTTTTGTCGGGACTCCTGATTACGTTTTGAGACGTCTCCTACAACTATAACACCAGTATTGTGCTGCTGAAGCAAATCCGTTTTTTTTATTTTTTGGACATTTTTTAGCGAAAAAAGGTTTTCCCAAAATGCATTTTCTGCTATTTTCGGGTTTTCTCTGGACTCTTATTGACGTTTTGAGACATCCCCTACAACTACAGCTCCAGTATTGTGCTGCTGAAGCAAATCCATTTTTTCAAATTTCGAAAATAGGTTTTCCACAAATATGCATTTTCCGCCATTCTCGGGTTTTGTCGGGACTCCTATTGACGTTTTGAGACATCCCCTACAACTACAGCTCCAGTGTTGTGCTGCTGAAGCAAATCCGTTTTTGAAATTTTTGGGAAATTTTTTATCGAAAAAAGTTTTTTTCCAAAATATGCATTTTCTGCTATTTTCGGGTTTTCTCTGGACTCCTATTGACGTTTTGAGACATCTCCTACAACTATAACACCAGTATTGTGCTGCTGAAGCAAAACCGCTTTTTAAATTTTTCGGAAATTTTTTAGCGAAAACAGGTTTTCCCAAAATATGCATTTTCTGCTATTTTCGAGTTTCTTCTGGACTCCTATTGACGTTTTGAGACATCCCCTACAACTACAGAACCAGTATTGTGCTGCTGGAGCAAATCCGTTTTTTGGAATTTTTTTGAAATCTTTTATTGAAAAAAGGTTTTCCAAAAATATGCATTTTCTAGTATTTTGGGTTTTCTCTGGACTACTATTGACGTTTCGAGACATCCCCTACAACTACAGAACCAGTATTGTGTTGCTGAAGCAAATCCGTTTTTTTGAATTTTTGCATAAGGGTCCCCCCTTACCACATTTTCGCAATAAAATGTTTTTCAAGAATATGCATTTTCCGCCATTCTCGGGTTTTGTCGGGAGTCCTGATTACGTTTTGAGACATCTCCTACAACTATAACACCAGTATTGCGCTGCTGAAGCAAATCCGCTTTTTAATTTTTTGGGAAATTTTTTAGCGAAAAAAGTTTTTTCCAAAATATGCATTTTCGGCTATTTTCAGGTTTTTTCTGGACTCCTATTGACGTTTTGAGACATCCCTTACAACTACAGAACCAGTATTGTGTTGCTGAAGCAAATCCGTTTTTTTGAATTTTTGCATAAGGGTCTCCCCTCTTACTACATTTTCGCAAAAAAATGTTTTTCAAAAATATGCATTTCCGCCATTTTCGGGTTTTGTCGGGACTCCTGATTACATTTTGAGACATCTCCTACAACTACAGCTCCAGTATTGTGTTGCTAAAGCAAATCCGTTTTTTTGAATTTTTGCATAAGGGTCCCCCCTTACCACATTTTCGCAAAAAAATGTTTTTCAAAAATATGCATTCTCCGCCATTTTCGCGTTTTGTCGGGACTCCTGATTACGTTTTGAGACATCTCCTACAACTATAACACCAGTATTGCGCTGCTGAAGCAAATCCGTTTTTTTAATTTTTTGGAAATTTTTTTTGCAAAAAAAGGTTTTCCCAAAATATGCATTTTCTTCTATTTTCGGGTTTTCTCTGGACTCCTATTGACGTTTTGAGACATCCCCTACAACTACAGAACCAGTATTGTGACGCTGAAGAAAATCCTTTTTTGTGCGATTTTGCATAAGGGTCCCCCCTTACCACATTTTCTCAAAAAAAAGTTTTTCAAAAACATGCATTTTCCGCCATTTTCTGTTTTTTTCCGGACTCCTAATTACCATTAGAGACATCTCCTACAACTACAGCTCCAGTATTGTGCTGCTAAAGCAAATCCGTTTTTTGCATAAGGGTCCCCCCTTACCACATTTTCTCAAAAAAAAGTTTTTCAAAAATATGCATTTTCCGCCATTTTCGGGTTTTTTCCGGACTCCTGATTACCATTAGAGACATCTCCTACAACTACAGCTCCAGTATTGTGCTGCTAAAGCAAATCATTTTTTTTGAGTTTTTTTGATTTTTTTTTTCGAAAATAGGGTTTCCCAAAATATGCATTTTCTGCTATTTTTTTTTTTTTTTCTGCACTCCTATTGACGTTTTGAGACATCTCCTACAACTACAGAACCAAAATTGTGCTGCTGAAGCAAATCCGTTTTTGAAATTTTTTGGAAATTTTTCATCGAACAAAGGTTTTCCAAAAATATGCATTTTCTGCTATTTTTGGGTTTTGTCGGGACTATTGATTACGTTTTGAGACATCTCCTACAACTATAACACCAGTATTGTGCTGCTGAAGCAAATCCGTTTTTGAATTTTTTTGGGAAATTTTCTATCGAAAAAAGGTTTTCCAAAAATATGCATTTTCTAGTAGTTTGGGTTTTCTCTGGACTACTATTGACGTTTCGAGACATCCCTTACAACTACAGAACCAGTATTGTGTTGCTGAAGCAAATCCGTTTTTTAAAATTTTTGCATAAGGGTCCCCGCTTACCAAATTTTCGCAAAAAAATGTTTTTCAAAAATATGCATTTTCCGCCATTCTCGGGTTTTGTCGGGAGTCCTGATTACGTTTTGAGACATCTCCTACAACTATAACACCAGTATTGCGCTGCTGAAGCAAATCCGTTTTTTAAATTATTTTGAAATTTTTTATCGAAAAAAAGTTTTCCAAAAATATGCATTTTCTGCTCGTTTCGGGTTTTCTCTGAACTCCTATTGACGTTTTGAGACATCCCCTACAACTACAGAACCAGTATTATGCTGCTGAGGCAAATCCGTTTTTTTGAATTTTTGCATAAGGGTCCCCCCTTACCACATTTTCGTGAAAAAAAGTTTTTCAAAGATATGCATTTTCCGCCATTTTCGGTTTTGTCGGGACTCCTGATTACGTTTTGAGACATCTCCTTCAACTAAAGCTCCAAAATTAGGCTGCTAAAGCAAATCCATTTTTGAAAATTTTTTGAATTTTTTTTTCGAAAATAGGTTTCCCAAAATATGCATTTACTGTTATTTTCGGGTTTTTTCTGGACTCCTATTGACGTTTTGAGACATCTCCTACAACTATAGAACCAAAATTGTGCTGCTGAAGCAAAACGGTTTTTTTGTTTTTTTGCATAAGGGTCCCCCCTTACCACATTTTCTCAAAAAAATGTTTTACGAAAATATGCATTTCCCGCCATTTTCGGGTTTTGTCGGGACTCCTATTGACGTTTTGAGACATCCCCTACAACTACAGAACCAGTATTGTGACGCTGAAGAAAATCCTTTTTTGTGCGATTTTGCATAAGGGTCCCCCCTTACCACATTTTCTCAAAAAAAGGTTTTTCAAAAATATGCATTTTCCGCCATTTTCGGGTTTTTTCCGGACTCCTGATTACCATTAGAGACATCTCCTACAACTACAGCTCCAGTATTGTGCTGCTAAAGCAAATCCGTTTTTTGCATTTTTGCATAAGGGTCCCCCCTTACCACATTTTCTCAAAAAAAAGTTTTTCAAAAATATGCATTTTCCGCCATTTTCGGGTTTTTTCCGGACTCCTGATTACCATTAGAGACATCTCCTACAACTACAGCTCCAGTATTGTGCTGCTAAAGCAAATCCATTTTTTCAAATTTTTTTGAATTTTTTTTTCGAAAATAGGTTTTCCCAAAATATGCATTTTCTGCTATTTTCGGTTTTTTTCTGGACTCCTATTGACGTTTTGAGACATCTCCTACAACTACAGAACCAAAATTGTGCTGCTGAAGCAAATCCGTTTTTGAAATTTTTCATCGAACAAAGGTTTTCCAAAAATATGCATTTTCTGCTATTTTTGGGTTTTGTCGGGACTATTGATTACGTTTTGAGACATCTCCTACAAGTATAACACCAGTATTGTGCTGCTGAAGCAAATCCGTTTTTGAATTTTTTGGGGAAATTTTCTATCGAAAAAAGGTTTTCCAAAAATATGCATTTTCTAGTAGTTTGGGTTTTCTCTGGACTACTATTGACGTTTCGAGACATCCCTTACAACTACAGAACCAGTATTGTGTTGCTGAAGCAAATCCGTTTTTTAATTTTTCGCGAAAATTTGGTTTTCAAAAATATGCATTTTCCGCCATTCTCGGGTTTTGTCGGGAGTCCTGATTACGTTTTGAGACATCTCCTACAACTATAACACCAGTATTGCGCTGCTGAAGCAAATCCGTTTTTTAAATTATTTTGAAATTTTTTATCGAAAAAAAGTTTTCCAAAAATATGCATTTTCTGCTCGTTTCGGGTTTTCTCTGAACTCCAATTGACGTTTTGAGACATCCCCTACAACTACAGAACCAGTATTATGCTGCTGAGGCAAATCCGTTTTTTTGAATTTTTGCATAAGGGTCCCCCCTTACCACATTTTCGTGAAAAAAAGTTTTTCAAAGATATGCATTTTCCGCCATTTTCGGGTTTTGTCGGGACTCCTGATTACGCTTTGAGACATCTCCTTCAACTACAGCTCCAAAATTAGGCTGCTAAAGCAAATCCATTTTTTAAAATTTTTTGAATTTTTTTTTCGAAAATAGGTTTCCCAAAATATGCATTTTCTGTTATTTTCGGGTTTTTTCTGGACTCCTATTGACGTTTTGAGACATCTCCTACAACTATAGAACCAAAATTGTGCTGCTGAAGCAAATCCGTTTTTTTGAATTTTTGCTACATTTTCACGAAAAAAAGTTTTCCAAAAAATATGCAATTTCTGCCATTTTTGGGTTTTGTCGGGACTCCTGATTACGTTTTGAGACATCTCCTACAACTACAGAACCAGTATTGTGTTGCTGAATTAAATCCGTTTTTTGCATTTTTGCATAAGGGTTCCCCCTTACCACATTTTCTCAAAAAAATGTTTTACGAAAATATGCATTTCCCGCCATTTTCGGGTTTTGTCGGGACTCCTGATTACAATTTGAGACATCTCCTACAAGTACAGCTCCAGTATTGTGCTGCTAAAGGAAATCCATTTTTTCAAATTTTTTTGAACTTTTTTTATCGAAAATAGGTTTTCCAAAAATATGCATTTTCTGCTATTTTTGGGTTTTGTCGGGACTATTGATTACGTTTTGAGACATCTCCTACAACTATAACACCAGTATTGTGCTGCTGAAGCAAATCCGTTTTTGAATTTTTTGGGGAAATTTTCTATCGAAAAAAGGTTTTCCAAAAATATGCATTTTCTAGTAGTTTGGGTTTTCTCTGGACTACTATTGACGTTTCGAGACATCCCTTACAACTACAGAACCAGTATTGTGTTGCTGAAGCAAATCAGTTTTTTTTTTATTTTTGCATAAGGGTCCCCCCTTACCACAATTTCGTGAAAAAAAGTTTTTCAAAGATATGCATTTTCCGCCATTTTCGGGTTTTGTCGGGACTCCTGATTACGTTTTGAGACATCTCCTTCAACTACAGCTCGAAAATTAGGCTGCTAAAGCAAATCCATTTTTTTGAATTTTTTTTTCGAAAATAGGTTTCCCAAAATATACATTTTCTGTTATTTTCGGGGTTTTTCTGGACTCCTATTGACGTTTTGAGACATCTCCTACAACTATAGAACCAAAATTGTGCTGCTGAAGCAAATCCGTTTTTTTGAATTTTTGCATAAGGGTCCCCCCTTACTACATTTTCACGAAAAAAAGTTTTCCAAAAAATATGCAATTTCTGCCATTTTTGGGTTTTGTCGGGACTCCTGATTACGTTTTGAGACATCTCCTACAACTACAGAACCAGTATTGTGTTGCTGAAGCAAATCCGTTTTTTGCATTTTTGTATAAGGGTCCCCCCTTACCACATTTTCGTGAAAAAAAGTTTTTCAAAGATATGCATTTTCCGCCATTTTCGGGTTTTGTCGGGACTCCTGATTACGTTTTGAGACATCTCCTTCAACTACTGCTCCAAAATTAGGCTGCTGAAGAAAATCATTTTTTTCAAATTTTTTTGAACTTTTTTTATCGAAAATAGGTTTTCCAAAAATATACATTTTCTGTTATTTTCGGGTTTTCTCTGGACTCCTATTGACGTTTTGAGACATCTCCTACAACTACAGAACCAGTATTGTGCTGCTGAAGCAAATCCGTTTTCTTTTAATCTTTGCATAAGGGTCCCCCCTTTCCCCTTTTTTTGAATTTTTTTTTTTTCCAAAAATATGCATGTCCTGTGATTTTTGGGTTCTGTCGGGACTCCTGATTACGTTTTGAAACATCTCCTACAACTATAACACCAGTATTATGCTGCTGAAGCAAATCCGTTTTTTAAATTTTTTTGAAATTTTTTATCGGAAAAAGGTTTTCCAAAAATTTGCATTTTCTGCTATTTTCGGGTTTTCTCTGGACTCCTATTGACGTTTTGAGACATCCCCTACAATTACAGAACCAGTATTGTGCTGCTGAAGCAAATCCGTTTTTTTTTATTTTTGCATAAGGGCCCCCCCCTTACCAAATTTTCGCCCAAAATTTTTTTTCAAAAATATGCATTTTCCTTCATTCTCGGGTTTCGTCGGGAGTCCTGATTACGTTTTGAGACATCTCCTACAACTATAACACCAGTATTGCGCTGCTGAAGCAAATCCGTTTTTTAAATTATTTTGAAATTTTTTATCGAAAAAAAGTTTTCCAAAAATATGCATTCTCTGCTCGTTTCGGGTTTTCTCTGAACTCCTATTGACGTTTTGAGACATCCCCTACAACTACAGAACCAGTATTATGCTGCTGAAGCAAATCCATTTTTTTTTATTTTTGCATACCACATTTTCGTGAAAAAAAGTTTTTCAAAAATATGCATTTTCCGCCATTTTCGGGTTTTGTCGGGACTCCTGATTACGTTTTGAGACATCTCCTACAACTATAACACCAGTATTGCGCTGCTGAAGCAAATCCGTTTTTTAAATTATTTTGAAATTTTTTATCGAAAAAAAGTTTTCCAAAAATATGCATTCTCTGCTCGTTTCGGGTTTTCTCTGAACTCCTATTGACGTTTTGATACATCCCCTACAACTACAGAACCAGTATTATGCTGCTGAAGCAAATCCATTTTTTTTTATTTTTGCATACCACATTTTCGTGAAAAAAAGTTTTTCAAAAATATGCATTTTCCGCCATTTTCGGGTTTTGTCGGGACTCCTGATTACGTTTTGAGACATCTCCTTCAACTACAGCTCCAAAATTAGGCTGCTGAAGAAAATCTGTTTTTTCAAATTTTTTTGAACTTTTTTTTTATCGAAAATAGGTTTTCCAAAAATATACATTTTCTGCTATTTTCGGGTTTTTTCTGGACTCCTATTGACGTTTTGAGACATCTCCTACAACTACAGAACTAGTATTGTGCTGCTGAAGCAACTCCGTTTTTTTTTATTTTTGCATAAGGGTCCCCCCTTACCACATTTTCAAGAAAAAAAGTTTTCCAAAAAATAGGCATTTTCTACCACTTTTGGGTTTTGTCGGGACTCCTGATTACGTTTTGAGGCATCTCCTACAACTACAGCTCCAGTATTGTGCTGCTGAAGCAAATTAGTTTTTCCAAATGTTTTTAAACTTTTTTTAGTGAAAAAAATGTTTTTCAAAAATATGCATTTTCTGCCATTTTCTGGTTTTCTCTGGACTCCTATTGACGTTTTGAGACATCTCCTACAATTACAGAACCAGTATTGTGCTGCTGAAGCAAATCAGTTATTGTCATTTTTTTGAAATTTTTTTGCGAAAAAAAGTTTTCCAAAAATATGCATTTTCTGCCATTTTCGGGTTTTGTCGGGACTGCTGATTACGTTTTGAGACATCTCCTACAACTATAACACCAGTATTGTGCTGCTGAAGCAAATCTGTTTTTTAAATTTTTGGGAAATATTTTAGCGAAAAAAGGTTTTCCCAAAATGCATTTTCTGCTATTTTTGGGTTTTCTCTGGACTCCTATTGACGTTTTGAGACATCCCCCTACAGCTACAGAACCAGTATTGTGCTGCTGAAGCAAATCCGTTTTTTGCATTTTTGCATAAGGGTCCCCTCTTACCACATTTACGCAAAAAAATGTTTTTCAAAAATATGCATTTCCCGCCAATTTCGGGTTTTGTCGGGACTCCTGATTACGTTTTGAGACATCTCCTACAACTATAACACCAGTATTGTGCTGCTGAAGCAAAACCGCTTTTTAAAATTTTCGGAAATTTTTTAGCGAAAAAAGGTTTTCCCAAAATATGCATTTTCTGCTATTTTCGGGTTTTTTCTGGACTCCTATTGACGTTTTGAGACATCTCCTACAACTACAGAACCAGTATTGTTTTGCTGAAGCAAATCCGTTTTTTGCATTTTCGCATAAGGGTCCCCCCTTACCACATTTTCTCAAAAAATGTTTTACAAAAATATGCATTTTTGGAGGAAGAAGAAGACTGAGTTGCATCCCAAGAACACCACACCTACTGTGAGGCATGGGGGTGGAAACATCATGCTTTGGGGCTGTTTTTCTGCTAAGGGGACAGGACGATCGATCCGTGTTAAGGAAAGAATGAATGGGGCCATGTGTCGTGAGATTTTGAGCCAAAACATCCTTCCACCAGTGAGTGCTTTGAATGGTTGACCAAATACTTATTTTCCACCATAATTTACAAATAAATTCTTTAAAATTCCTACAATGTGAATTCCTGGATTTTTCTTTCACATTTTGCCTCACAGTTGAAGTGTACCTATGATGAAAATTACAGACCTATGTCATCATTTTAAGTGGGAGAACTTGCACAATCGGTGGCTGACTAAATACTTTTTTACCCCACTGTATGTGTGTATATATATGTAGTTTATTTAGCCATGTTTATGCTTAAAAATGCTTAATTTAGTCCTACAACATGGTAAAATATGCTCAATAAACCAGGGGACAACTTTATATATGAATGATAGAAATGTAGTACTCACCGAGTTGTTTCCTTCATGACAGGCTGAATGTGAGTCAGCTGGAGGAGTGGCTGCGTAGCAGAGGTTTGCTGACAGAGGGCGCTGTGGCCGCGATGGAGCCTCTCATTCAGGCTGTTCAGCTGCTGCAGGTTGGAAAGAAGAGTGAAAAGGATGCACAGACCCTTGTGCAGACCTGCACCGCCCTCAGCAGCCAGCAGGTGGCTCCCTTCACCCCATCCACGTTTCCGTTAAGTACTCATGACTTGCTTCTTTGTGTCTGACAGATTGTGAAGATCCTCAGCAACTACTCACCTCACGGTGACCTCGACGAAAGAGTCTCGCTCAATTTCATCCGCCTGGTGCAGGTGACGATTGTAACTCACGATGTTCACATACCGTGGAATATGTGTCTCAGGTGTCCGCCGTCTTGGCTCCATTAGGGACTCTTCAAAGACCGTGCAGACGCTCAACCCCGGCAGCACCTCCTAGACGTGAAGCGGGTGTTTCCTGTCACCTTCCCCGACGCCACGCCTCCTGCCATACGCGCTGACAAGTTGGTTATCCCGGATTCCCTTAAGCTCTCTTTTTTACGCAGAGTATAAACCAGGGGTTCCCAAACTTTTTGACTCGGGGGGCCGCATTGGGTTAAAGCAGGGGTCGGCAACCTTCAGCATACAAAGAGCCATTAGATCCCATTTCCTCCCAAATAAAACCCAACAAGATCCGCAAAACTCTGTTGGATTCCTAAAATTACGGAAACACCACTTTTAGTTTCGTTACACTTATGCTATAGAATTTATGAAATCAAACACTTGATTCACATTTTATTTTTGGGTATAAGCAAATCACCAAATTATTTTGAACATTCGAAAAAAAAAAATACACTGGTCCTTCCCTTAATGAATTTGAAAAAAATCAAGTCACGCCAATATTCTGAAGGCATACAACTGCGGCATATTTCATTTGACTTAAAAAGGGAAAAGAACAACATGGTCATCAATGAAAGCAAATTAATCGGTCCATGAAGCGTTAAACGATCTATTTTCATCAGAAATGTTTCTCTTTTTTGAGCCGTCCATTGCTAGCTTGCCGGGGGTTGACCGCTAAAAACAATACAATTGCTTGGCAGCAAGAGATGACGCACAGAGGCTGTGACATACGCGAGTCCTTTAGGGGTGATGGACAACTGGGCTGCAGCCTGCCACCATAGCCCCCCACTCCCTCCTCTGTGTTGAAAGTCTCGAGATGTTGTAATACAGTGGTTCTCAACCTTTTATCAGTGATGTACCCCCTGTGAACAAATTTTTAATTCAAGTACCCCCTAATCAGAGGAAAGCATTTTTGGTGAAAAAGAGAGATAAAGAAGTAAAATACAGCACTACGTCATCAGTTTCTGATTAAATTGTATAACAGTGCAAAATATTGCTCATTTGTAGTGGTCTTTCTTGAACTATTTGGAAAAAAAGATATAAAAATAACTAAAAACTTGTTGGAAAATAAACAAGTGATTCGATTATGAATAAAGATTTCTACACATAGAAGTAATCATCAACTTAAAGTGTCCTCTTTGGGGATTGTAATAGAGATCCATCTGGATTCCTTCACAAAAAAAAGAAATCTTTAACATCAATATTTATGGAATATGTCCACAAAAAATATAGCTGTCTACACTGAATATTGCATTGTTGCATTTCTTTTCACAGCTTATGAACTTAGATTCATATTTTGTTGAAGTATTATTCAATAAATATATTTATAAAAGGATTTTTGAATTATTGCTATTTTTAGAATATTTTTTTAAAATCTCACATACTCCTTGGCATACCTTCAAGTACCCCCAGGGGTACGCGTACCCCCATTTGAGAACCACTGTTGTAATATATATATATGTGCTTTGCTATGGGGGTTTTTTCCCACTCCAGACTGGGCCCTCTTAGGAGCCCAGTCTAGAGTGTACTTTTTTACTTATCCTCCCCCAGCGTTTACATTTGTTCCATCTTTTTTGGGGCGCCTTGCGGCGACCCATCAGCGTTTCTGTTCTGTCACCCTGTTCACTGTTTGTCTAATCTTGAACAGGTTTGTGCTGAAAACAAAGTTTCATTGTACTTATGCAATATCAATAAAGACCTACCTACCTACTTTTGATCTACAATATATTAAAATGTTTTATTATATGATAAGATACCAGAACACACCAAAACAACAACTGTTAGATGAAAAATAATTAAATAAATGTAATAAATTAAGTAACCATTATTTGTTGAAATTTTGTTTCAAAGCCAAAGGGAGCCACGGCTGGTTGCAGACCCCTGGGTTAAAGCAATTAGGCCGGGGAAAAAAATCACTTTTAACAATATGATTTGCTTGAGCGGCTTGGAAACACCGAGCGTAACTAGCTGTAGAAAATGTATTAGAACGGAAAGATTTGAAAAGACAATACTTTTTTTTTTAAACTTGGTACTTCCTGCGGGCCGGATTTAGTGTGGGGACCCCTGGTGTAAACTAACAAATGAAGTCCAAACAATATTGTCCAATTTTTATTTGAAGCAAAAACACAACTGTAGTCCCAGTAAACCTCAACATTTCATCAAGAACCATAATATTTTAAAAAAAAAACATTAGAAACATCTCATGTATAAAAAAAGTCCCATGCGACTACTTTGTACCACTACACATCATCAGTAATATATATTTATATATTCTCAAACATTTGAATATCAAAATAAAGGACAACATCAAATAATAAATATATATTATATGCACGTGCTGGCACAATGCTTCTTTTCTTACATCCCTTCATGCACCACTTGTGGAAGTACAGGACCGTGCACGTGAGCTACAGAGCAGAACATGCACGTCTGTCCTCTTAGTTGTGTGCTTTTTCTTTGTGCTTCCGTCCCACAAATGTCTGCATGCCCCCCCAAAAAAACCCTGAAACATGGCGGCTTCATCGTCAAGAGCTGTAAATAGATTTCGTGGCATCAGCAGCTATGTGACATGTTCCACATGTTCTCCGTTCTCAGTCATTCAAGCTGATTGGACTCATTGCCGCACTTTGTGTGGACACCATGTGGTCAAGCACTCACACACAATCACTTGTGTCAACCTGTGTGTTACCAGCTTTTGAATTACAAAGCAGTATGAGGGCCACACTGAAAAGAAAGTATATCGAGACAAGAGTGAAGTCAAATGATAAAGGAAAAATATTAATTCCATGTGTAAGATGGCAAATTAGATTGTATTAAGAAAGAACTTTTATTCTAATATGTAATTTGACATTATTCCCCTGAGATTGTTTACAACCTCTTTATTAAAAAGTTTAGTTGTTTTTTTAGTAACTATTTTCTTGCTGTATTATTTTGTAAAATGACGACTTAATTCAAGTTCAACTTCTCAAAAATACTTATTTTTGTGAAAAATGTTACTCATGACAGTCAATGTTTTTTTTTTGTAAAAGTTAAAAGTTTTTGCGTTTTCTCCAAAAAAGAAAATATATTACTGACTTTTACTGACTCACAATTCTCTTAATGTGAGTTTTTCCTGTCATAGTATTATTTTCCATTTAAAAGACAAACATATTTTTGCTTGTAACCTTACAATTTGTTTTTTCTTGAAATAAGACTTCCTCCAAAAAATTCCGACTTTTTTCTGGTTACACAGAAATTCTCGTAACGTCCTGGTACAATTATTTTAGAAGACAAAACAACGTTTCACACATTGATCGAACTCGCATCTTCCAATTTGATTCATTGTACTTTTACAATTATTTCTTGAAACACGACTTTCTCCCCAAAAAATTAGTTATTCAGGTTTTACATTGTTAATCTTATAACGTGAGTTTTCCTTGACATGGACAAAATGTTCAATATTTTGCATTTTCCCCCTACATTTTACAAGTTGAGTCTGTTTTTACTTACAGCCTTACAAATGTATTCATAATTTATGTTCTTGACGTACAACTTTATAACTTTGTTCTCAAAATATAACTACATAAATATTCATAATTTTACTTATTGTATTTTTTTAATTCATCAGTGTGGCCCAAATACTAAACATTCTTAAAAAAGCTAGATTTTTCAATTCTAAACAAACAAAACGTCCACCACCACTTGTGCTGCTATAAGAAGAATGTAAACATTCAAAGAGAGACGACGAGTCAGATTGTTTGGATTAGATGCATAGAGCTCCAATCTGACACAAGGTTAAAAAGAGAGGATCTTCAGCAGAGAGGGGAAGCGCTCATGAGAGGCCAGAATAGGAGAAAAAAAAATACCCTGTGACCTTTGACACAAATGATATTCATCATTATTTCAATTCATGTTTCGTTGCACATGGAATTGGAGTTAGTACATTTCTCTCGGATTCTACAGCAGTGGAACCCCCAAAGTCAAACAATTTGGACAAGAGAAAGGCAAAATGTCTTGTACTGACTGCTCAGTAAAACACGACGCATTTTACATTATTATTAAGATGAACTGAACTACCGTATTTTCCGGGCTATAGAGCACACTGCTATTCGCGTTGCACCCACCAAATTTTAGAATAAAAAATATTTCACATATATTAGCCTGCAAATATATACTGGTACAAACTATTTTGTAAATGTTTATTCAATCGGGGCCTGTCACACGGCAGTAAAACAGCTCAAAACATAACAGAAGTGGACCCACTCGCTGTGGAAGCCAGCTCTCCGATCATCCTCATTTTGGTGAATTTACGAGGAAAAAACAATAGTTACAAAAAGTTACAACTTTTTTCGCATAACGTTATGACTTTATTCTTAAAAAAATACAACTTTCTTCACATAACATTACGAATTTCTTCTCAAAAGTTACGGCTTTGTCAAAAAGTTACAACTTTGTTTGCATAACGTTACGACTTTATTCTCAAAAAGTTACAACTGTTTTAGGATGTTAAAACTTTATCCTCAAAAGTTACAACCATTTTTCGCTTAACAGTATGACTTTGTTCTTAATAAATTACAACTTTTTTTGCATATCGCTAAAGCTTTAGTCCTAAAAAGTTGCAACTTTTTAGCATAATGTAACAACTTTATTCTCAGCAAGTTACAACTTTCTTTGCATGTTACAACTTTATTCTCAACAACTTACGTTTTTCGCTTAACATTGTGACTTTATTCTCAAAAAGTTACAACTTTCTTCGCTTAACGTTACAACTTTTTTTTTTCTGTATAACGTTACAACTTTATTCCCAAAAGTTGCAATTTTTTTCGCATAACATTACGACTTTATCACAAAGTTACAACATTTTTAGCATGTTACAACCTTTTTCGCTTAACAGAACAACTTTATTCTTAATAAGTTACAACTTTGTTTACATATCCCTACAACTTGAATCTCAAAAAGTTGCAACTTTTTAGCATGTTACAACTTCCTTCTCAACAAGTTACATTTTTCGCTTACATTGTGACTATTCTCAAAAAGTTACAACTTTCTTTGCGTAAAGTTACGACATTTTTCTCAACAAGTTACAACTTTTTTACTAACACACACGCACACTTGTAAACATGTTAGCATACTCACTAATGCTAACAAACACGTAGAAATATGCATAAAAACACTTACAGAATCACACATGGGACGGTTTAGTAAGTAAGAATTGTTTTTGTTATATTGTAAAACTTACAATGGAGTGATGAATGAAGAAACTTTTCACGTAGAAACGCTATGGAAGGGATGAAACAGGAAGTACGTTGTCACTCGCAGCACCTGCAGTGAGCAAACTCATCCAAAAGATGGCACCATAGCACAAACAATAACACACATATTCAATGTCTCTGTCATTGTAATATAAAAACTATTTGTTGACAACAAAACATTACGGCCATTAGCCAGGAAAATCTATAAATTAGCAACATCGTTTCATAAGCCGCAGAGTTTAACGCGTAGGGAAAAACGGAGCGATTTATAGTCCGGAAAATAGAGTAGTCTGTGTATTGATTGATTGATTGATTTGCACAGTACAGTACATATTCCGTACAATTGACCACTAAACGGTAACACCCGAATAAGTTTAACTTGTTTAAGTCGGGGTCCACGTTAATCAATTCATGCTAAGGTGGTGACAGTGAAGAAACTCACCTCCCCGGCACACGCACCATTTGTTGTTTTTAACGTCTTTTTACAAGTATTCTTACACTTGTACTTGCACATAAATGGGGAAGTTTGATGCGGTAACGGTCTGATTCCTATGGCAATTGTACTTTGGAGGCTCCACCGTGTACTGCATTTAAAAAAAAAAAAAAAAAGACAATTTTTCACTGTCGTCAGCGAGAATGAAGACCCGACATGTTCTGCACTCTTTGACTCGAGCAGAGTCGCACGTTTGCAAAATGTCACCAGCCCTTTTAGCAGAGGTCACACTTTACTTTCTGGTTTCCTGCCATTTGTGCTTTGGTGGCGTAACCACGGCGACGTGTTAGCGTGTCAGGGAATTCCTGTTTTCCTCAATCTGGAATGTTTACAGTAACAAAGTCAGATGCAACTTAGCCTAAATATGACACAAAATTGTATGACTACACACACACTCATACAGACGCACGCACACACTCGGTGTTTGTTTATCATCACAAAGACGAGGGTGACGGACACAAAAGGCATTGAGGGTGTGAGGCAGTGTGCGCCGTTTCCGGAATCAAGTAACACTCCTGAATGATAACGTCGCCAAAATCTACAAATAGAATCTGGAAAAAAGTATGAAATATGAATCATATAAACTTGTGCACATGTCCTAACTGCAGAGTGCTTTTATTGGCCGCTCTTACATGTGGAATGTCTGGGACCTTTGACCTTGTCGTGCATGTGAACCACCGTTGAAGGGGAGTCCCTCAGAAAGATAAGAAAGAAGAAAAGTATCTCAAAAGATTAAAGTCATATCATTGAAATGTTTACTTCCATGACATTTCCCTTCATTATATTTTATTAGGCCTTTTGTGTTACGATGTTATTTAAAGAAAATAACAAAAGTTGTGGCTTAGTGTCGTGTAATGTTAGGACTTTTCGAAATGTAATTTGATGTTTTACAGTAGAGTAAAATACTGCATTTATTCTTGATTAATCAAATTGTAAAGTGTGACTGATCCTATTTTGAAAATTGTTTGACAGCACAATTAAATGTTACTTTTTTGCCTTATGTTACAATTTGTTCTCAAAAAGTTAAAAAAAAATGTTCTTTTAATTACTACTTTATTCTCAACAAGTTACAACCTTTCTCGCTTAACATTACGACTTTATCTAAAAAAAGTTACAACTTTGTTCGCATAACGTTTGGATTTTATTCTCAACAAGTTAAAACTTTTTTTTGTAACGCTATGACTTCATTCTCAGTTACAACTATCTCTGCATAACATCACAACTTTAATTCTGAACAAGTTAGAACTTTTTTCCATTATGATACGACTTTATTTCCAAAGTTACCTATTTCGCTTAACATTCCGACTTTATTTAAAAAAAAGTTACAACTTTCTTTGCATAACATTACGATTTTAATCTCAAAAAGTTACAACTTTTTTTGCATAATGTTATGACTTTATTCTCAAAAGTTACAACTTTTTCACATAACGTTACGACTTTGTCAAAAAGTTACAACTTTGTTCCCATAACGTTACGACTTTATTCTCAAAAAGTTACAACTTTTTTAGGATGTTACAACTTTATTCTCAAAATGTACAACCTTTTTTCGCTAAACAGTACGACTTTATTCTTAATAAGTTACAACTTTGTTTGCATATCGCTACGACTTTAATCTCAAAAAGTTGCAACTTTTTAGCACAATGTAACAACTTTATGCCTAGCAAGTAACAACTTTCTTTGCATGTTACAACTTTATCCTCAACAACTTACGTTTTTCGCTTAACATTGTGACTTTATTCTCAAAAAGTTACAACTTTCTTCGCTTAGTTACAACTTTTTTTTTCTGTATAATGTTACAACTTTATTCCCAAAAGTTACAACTTTTTTCGCATAACAATACAACTTCATCTTCAAAAAGTTACAACTTTTTTTTTGCATGTTACAACCTTTTTCGCTTAACAGTACTACTTTATTCTTAATAAGTTACAACTTTGTTTGCATATCGCTACGACTTTAATCTCAAAAAGTTGCAACTTTTTAGCATAATGTTACAACTTTATTCTCAACAAGTTACATTTTTTGCTTAACATTGTGATTATTCTCAAAAAGTTAGAACTTTCTTCTCATAAAGTTACGACTTTTTTCTCAACAAGTCACAACTTTTTTTTCTGGATAATGTTACGACTTTATTGCCAAAAGTTACAACCTTTTTCGCATAACATTGCAACTTTATTCTCAAAAGGTTACTTTTTTTGCTTAACATTATTCTTAACAAATTACAACTTTTTTGTGTGGGACTGAGTTTATTCTTATAACGTTACGTTGTTCGCACAACAATACGACTTTATTCTCAACAAGTTACAACTTTTTTTGCGTAACATTACAAATGTATTCTAAAAAATAATTATATAATTTATTCTCATAACTTTACGACAGTTACGTTTCATTAAAGGCCTACTGAAACCCACTACTACCGACCACTCAGTCTGATAGTTTATATATCAATGATGAAATATTAACATTGCAACACATGCCAATACGGCCTTTTTAGTTTACTAAATTGCAATTTTAAATTTCCCGCGAGTTTCTTGTTGAAAACATCGCGGAATGTCGACGCGTACGCGTGACGTCACGTGTTGGAGGGGACATATTAGCGCTGCACCAAACACGGCTAAAAGTCGTCTCTGTTCAAGGCGTAATTACACATTAATTTGGACATCTATGTTGCTGAATCTTTTGCAATTTGTTCATTTAATAATGGAGACTAATAAAGAACAATGCTGTTGGCGGAAAGCGGTGGATTGCAGCTGTCTTTAGCACCGAGACACAGCCGGTGTTTCTTTGTTTGTTGTGAAGCAGAGCGGTCAAGCGAACATCTTTTCTCTGCGTCAACCAGCATGTTTTTGGATGGGGAAATTGTGATATTAAGTCTTACCGGAGAAATCAGTGGATTATGGGACTTCCTCCTGTAGCTGTCAAAAAAGGCAGCTGTGAGCTTGGCTCCTCGGCTTCTCTCTGAGACACTGGTGTTCACCGCAGCCATCCGACCTCGAGGTATGTCTTTAGAATCTCACTAAAATACTATTAAAACAATAATCAGATAGGGGATCTTCCAGAATTATCCTAGTAAATGTGTCTAATTACATCTGAAATGCTCACACTGCCGCCGCCCGGAGCCGTCGCTTTTTTTCTTCTTCTTCCTAGTCCTTCACTATCAATATCGTAATTCATAAATCTTTCATCCTCGCTCAAATTAATGGGGAAATTATCGCTTTCTCGGTCCGAATAGCTCTTACTGCTGGTGGCTCCCATTATAAACAATGTGAGGATGTGAGGAGCCCTCCAATCCGTGACGTCACGCGCACATCGTCTGCTACTTCCGGTAAAGGCAGGGCTTTTCTATTAGCGGCCAAAAGTTGCAAACTTATACGTCGATGTTCTCTACTAAATCCTTTCAGCAAAAATATGGCAATATCGCGAAATGATCAAGTATGACACATAAAATGGACCTAATATCCTCGTTTAAATAACAAAATCTCATTTCAGTAGGCCTTTAAACATTAAGATTCTTTTCCACGAGAGTTTCAGAAAATTTATGTTCAATTCCTTTTTTCCCCCTGTAATTTTCCTTATGAGAAACTTTTTTCCAGGTCCAAATCTTTTGCGTAGCATTTTAACGTTGCATCATGTTACAACTTTATTCTAATGAGACTTAGACTTTCTTCTTGAAAGAGGACTATTTTTTTTTGTGCAACATTAAGACCTCACGTAACATTACTTTATTCTTGGTTCACAATTGTACTAGTTGTTCTTCTCAGTAGGGCCGTAATACTTTGTCATGAAGAAGAAAACACACACACACACGCACACACACAGTCTGTTTGTCATCACAACGACGAGGGTGAAGGAGACAGAAGGCAATGTGGGTGTCAGGCAGTGTGCTCTGTTCCACTACCTGAAGGCGCTTCCTCAGAAAGAAGGGAAGGGGAGAGAAAATGGCTACAAGTTTCAGTATTGGACACCCTGTGCAGCCGAATAGGACGCGTGTAACGGCACGAGTGACGACGACCCAACGTTGTTATTCCGTGGTGATGAACTCACGTGCTCCTCCTGGAATGAATGTATTTACAGCACTGGAATGCCAGGTGGTCGCGGTCCCATCAGAAAGCCGCTTAGCTGCGACCCTCCTCGGCGGAGCGCTGGTCCGACTTGAGCTTGACAAACTCCTTGGCCACGTCGTCGTTGTTGCGCTGCGACAGGATGCGCAGCACGGTCAGGCCCGTCTCGTCCATGTGGATGCGCTTGCCCAGCGGCAGCCAGCAGGCCACGCTGCCCTTGGACGCCACGTCCTTCAGCTGCAGCACCGCCATGCCCACCGTGCGGTCCTCGCGGGCGAAGCAGTAGTCCTTGACGCACACCTGCAGCTCGTAGCACTCGGGGCCCACCTCGCTGCTCAGCGTGCTGACGGCAGAGGACGGGAAGAGTCAAGCTAATATATTTCCCTACAAATTTAGAGGACACTGGTGGTTTTTAATGAGAGAAAGGCAGCGTAAAGACGTCAAGCTTTCTGCAGCTCAAGTCACTTTTCGTCGTGGACATGGAGAGACGGACGTAAAGCGTCTCTAAACAAGAATACAGTCTCCAATCAAACCAAAAATAAGTGCTACATTTATTGCCAGTCGTTATTAAAGTAAGAGCGACAAATCTCTTAAAAAAAACTATAAAAAATAAAAAAAATGTCAAACTAAATTGTACAACATGCAGCAACAATTTAAAAATAGAACAAAATGATATGTAACAAAAAATGTATGCTAATACTATGCTTAATAATAACAGATTTGTTTTAAATATATATTCACATTGTTTTACCTTTTTTAAAGAATATGTGCATCACAGCAAATCACCTGATGACGTCATATTGACCACGCCACACCACCACAGGTATTTTGGCAAGTTAGGGTATACCCTGCATTTAGAAATCTATGGAAAATTATAGCCATTAAATATGTGTATGCTTTATTATCCAATTAGTTGACTAATCGTTGACTAATAGATAGATAGTTAGGGACGGCGTGGCGCAGTGGGAGAGTGGCCGTGTGCAACCCGAGGGTCCCTGGTTCAAATCCCACCTAGTACCAACCTCGTCACGTCCGTTGTGTCCTGAGCAAAACACTTCACCCTTGCTCCTGATGGGTGCTGGTTAGCGCCTTGCATGGCAGCTCCCTCCATCAGTGTGTGTGAATGTGTAAATGTGGAAGTAGTGTCAAAGCGCTTTGAGTACCTTGAAGGTAGAAAAGCGCTATACAAGTACAACCCATTTATTTATTTACTGCAAACTCTTGGTTCTCAAACAGTGGCTCCCTCTAGTGGTTCTCAAATGGATAAACTTAAGTGGTTTCATTTATATTCCATCCATCCATTTTCTACCGCTTATTCCCTTTTGGGGTGGCGGGGGGCGCTGGCGCCTATCTCAGCTACAATCGGGCGGAAGGCGGGGTACACCCTGGACAAGTCGCCACCTCATCTCAGGGCCATCACAGATAGACAGACAACATTCACACACTAGGGCCAATTTAGTGTTGACAATCAACCTATCCCCAGGTGCATGTCTTTGGAAGTGGGAGGAAGCCGGAGTACCCGAAGGGAACCCACGCATTCACGGGGAGAACATGCAAACTCCACACAGAAAGATCCCCAGCCTGGATTTCAACCCAGGACTGCAGGAACTTCTTATTGTGAGCCAGACGCACTAACGCCTCTGCCACCGTTTATATTGTTCAAGTTAAAGTCAAAGTACCAATGATGGTCGCGAAATGATTCTCTGGCATTTGACCCATCACCCTTGATCACCCCCTGGTAGGTGAGGGGAGGAGTGAGCAGCCGCAGTTGCCGCACCCGGGAATCATTTTTGGTGATTTAACCCCAAATTCCATACTTGCCAACCTTGAGACCTCCGATTTCAGGAGGTGGGGGCGTGGTCGGGGGGCGTGGTTAAGAGGGGAGGAGTATATTTACAGCTAGAAAATTGCAGATTGGATTTTAACCTATTTAAAACATGACATGAAAAATATATTTATTGTGAGAAATCAAGATGATCAGTGTTTCCACAAAGATAAATATCATTAATTATTAATAACAGAGTTAAAGGTATATTGAGCAAAATGGCTATTTATTTAAGTGTGTAACAATCTGGTAGCCCTTCTTATTAATCAGTACCCAAGAAGTAGCTCTTGGTTTCAAAAATGTTGGTGACCCCTGCCGTGGATGTTACTGTCAGATATGCAGGTACAGTAGATGGCAGTATTGTGCTGTTTAAGAGTGTCACAACATTGCTGTTTACGGCAGACAAACTGCTTTACGGGAGACGAAAACGTGACTGCTGTTGTTGTGTGTTGTTACTGCGCTGGGAGGACGTTAATGAAACTGCCTTACAATAAATCCACATAAGAAACCAAGAACTCGCCCTCGATCATTCTACAGTTATAACGTCATTGGGCAGGCTCTCTGTTTATATTGTGGGAAAGCGGATGTGAAAACAGGCTGTCGACACGTCACTCAGGTCTGTATGAAGCTGAAGGGGGCGTGGCCTCCAGCCCTGAATTTCGGGAGAAAATTTGTCCCGGGAGGTTTTCGGGAGAGGCGCTGAATTTCGGGAGTTTCCCGGAAAATCCGGGAGTGTTGGCAAGTATGCCAAATTCCAACCCTTGATGCTGAGTGCCAAGCAGGGAGGAAATGGGTCCCATTTTTATAGTCTTTGGTATGACACGCCTGGGGTTTGAACTCACAACCTACCGATCTCAGGGCGGACACTCTAACCACTACAGTGTCTTCATGGATAATATCTATTATTATAATAACAAATTGATGGGAAATAAATTGTCCAATATGTATATTTTGTTGTGCAAAATTGCAGATTTAACAGAATAAAAACATGAAATTGCTAACCTGTGCGTCGTCGAGGACAGTTTGACTATCTGGGGAAATGTGCCTTTATATTCTTGTCAGTGACAAAGCAGGAAGGGGCTTGGACTATGTTCATATGAAACGCCTTGTCGTTCATTAAATGACATTTTACATGCGCTTCTTCGCGCAAAACGGGGTTCGCCCATCCGATCAGGACGTGATATGCGTATAAGGAGGGGCGGCCCTGGATATACACATGAAATAAATGTATGAAAGCAACCGTCATATTGTATTCAAATACATTTGTTTGTCTTCTCGAAATATTTACGATCAGGAATCAAGATTTTTATTTACATATGAAATGAAGTGAGTTATATTTATATAGCGCTTTTCTCTATTGACTTAAAGCGCTTTACATAGTGAAACCCATTATCTAAGTTACATTTAAACCAGTGTGGGTGGCACTGGCAGCAGGTGTGTAAAGTGTGTTGCCCAAGGACACAACGGCAGCGACTAGGATGGCAAAAGAGGGGATCGAACCTGGAACCCTCAAGTTGCTGCCACGGCCACTCTACCAACCGAGTTATGACGTACCCCAATATATAAATACTTTCGTACATATTTTATCCTCATTTGTACATTTATTTTAAAACATCTAATAAGACTTGTTCTAGTAAAATAAAACAAATTCTAGAAAAAGACAATATTTAGACCAGTGGTTCTCAACCTTTTTTTCAGTGATGTACCCCCTGTGAACATTTTTTTAATTCAAGTACCCCCTAATCAGAGCAAAGTATTTTTGGTTGAAAAAAAGAGATCAAGAAGTAAAATACAGCACTATGTCATCAGTTTCTCCACTTTCGTTGTTCTTTGAACCTGTTCACTGCAATAATACAATAAAACTCTCTTCTATTTTTGAACTATTAAATTGTAGAATAGTGCAAAATATTGCTCATTTGTAGTGGTCTTTCATGAACTATTTGGAAAAAAAGATAGAAAATAACTAAAAACTTTTTGAAAAATAAACAAGTGATTCAATTATAAATAAAGATTTCTACACATAGAAGTAGTCATCAACTTAAAGTGCCCTCTTTGGGGATTGTAATTCTAAACATTTCTTCACAAAAAAAAAATCTTTATAAATGGGTTGATAAATGGGTTGTACTTGTATAGCGCCTTTCTACCTTCAACATACTCAAAGCGCTTTGACACTACTTCCACATTTACCCATTCACACACCATCAGGAGCAAGGGTGAAGTGTCTTGCTCAGGACACAACGGACGTGACGAGGTTGGTACTAGGTGGGATTTGAACCAGGGACCTTCGGGTTGCGCACGGCCACTCTCCCACTGCGCCACGCAAAAGAGGCAAAAATAGCATTTTTTGGGGAAAATTTTTGCTTTAAAGGGATTTTTGCTCAATTTTTGTTGATTTTTGCGCTAGAAGGTAAAATTATGAAATCTGGGTCTAAGTCAGCCCTACATAGAGGTTTTTGTTTCATGTCTGTACGACATTGCTAACGGAAGTTACAAGCAGTCTGTTTTTTTTTTTTTTTTCCTAGGGGGCGCTAGAGCGCATTTTAGATTTTTGGGGTTTGGTTTTTGTTATTAGATGGCAATTTTCGCCAGTTCTGATGAGTGTGTGAAATTTGGTGAGTTTTGAAGCATGTTCAGGGGGTCAAATTACAGTTCAAAGAGGTGGCGGAATAATAATAAAACGGACCAGTTTCAATAGGGTCCTCTATGTGTGAAATTATGAACACATTACCGTAAAATATTAAATAATATTATTTAGCTCATTCACGTAAGAGACTATAAGATTTCATCGGATTTATCGATTATATGTTAGTTATTTAAATGACTCTTACCATATTATGTTACGTTAAAATACCAGGCAGCTTCTCGGTTGGTTATTTATGCCTCATATAACGTACACTTATTCAGCCAAAGTCTTTCAAAAGTCTATTCTTGGTGTTGGGTTTTATCAAATGCATTTCCCCCAAAAATTGCGACTTATATATGTTTTTTCCTTCTTTATTATGCATTTTCGGCGGGTGCGACTTATACTCCGGAGCGACTTATGCTCCGAAAAATGCGGTAACAGTCATTAATTCATTAAAGAATGCGCATATGAAGCTGGTAGGGTTCGGTACCTCCAACAAGGTTAAGAACCACTGAGCTAGACGAAGTGGCTGGCGATAGGGAAGTCTGGGCTTCCCTGCTTAGGCTGCTGCCCCCGCAACCCGACCCCGGATAAGTGGAAGAAGATGGATGGATGGATGTATTCCGTTTATATTTACATCCAACACAATTTCCCAACTCATACGGAAACGGGGTTTGTACATTTTCAGTAGACCCTTAATAAATTCATAACGACTGTATGTTTGCCAGGGCCTTAAATCCCAAACCACAAAATGTCGCCAAACATCATCAATATTTATGGAACATGTCCACAAAAATAAAATCTCGCTGTCAACATTGAATATTGCATTGTTGTATTTTTTTCCCACAGTTTATGAACTTACATTCATATTTTGTTGAAGTATTATTCAATAGATATATTTATAAAGGATTGTTGAATATTTATTTTTAGAATATTTTTTTAAAATCTCACGTACCCCTTGGCATACCTTCAAGTACCCCCAGAGGTACGCGTACCCCCATTTGAGAACCACTGATTTAGACAATATCCTCATAAATTTAACTGACAACATACTTCCACAGCTGTAAAAGTTTACTTGTTTTTTTTCTTTCAAAACATTAATCTGATAACATGTATTTTTTTTTCTTACAATATTCCAACTGTAATTCTTGCAAAACTTCACTTTGGCACTTTTCTCAATATTATCTTATCATTGTAAAATATTTATTTTATTTTCATGAAAATATTTTTTTTGCATGCATGCCATAATATTTTTGACTTCATCTTCATAAAGATATGATTTCACTCCTGTACAATCAATTATTTTAACTCACGGAGAGAAAAAAATTATAAAAAAGGCTCTTAGTAAATATGTGACATACTGCAGGGACAGCCTAAGATTTTTTGCATATATCGCTGTACATCATCATCATCATCATCATCATCATCATGCTCACGACTCACAAAGTGAAAGTTTCGTTGTATTTCGGCGCCCAGCTGTTGTTCTTGGACTTGGTGGCGTACTTTCTCTTCTTGTCACTCAGGTGCGGGCCGATAATGAAAACCTCCACAAAAGGTCGAAATATTCCCTGCGTCTGCCACCTCAGGTCGTTGGCGGCCACCACTGTCACCCAGAGAGAAAGAGGCAGACAGAAGGGAAGGTGAGGGAAAGTCTTTTATTCTAACAAAAGTACAAAATATTTCTCCTAAAAGATTCTCTTGGTAGTAGAATGAATGTACCATACCTGTCCAATTGCTATTGTTTCTGCACGATAACATCTTTTCTTGCAAAAGATTCAATATTTAATATTCCATTCAATTGCAATCATCTAAAGCAGGGGTGCCCACACTTTTTCTGCAGGCGAGCTACTTTTCAATTGACCAACTCGAGGGGATCTACCTCATTTATATATATCATTTATATTGATTTATTTATGAAAGAGACATTTTTGTAAACAAATTAAATGTGTTTAATGATAATACAAGCATGTGTAACACATATAGATGTCTTTCTTTCACGAAGACAAGAATATAAGTTGGTGTATTACCTGATTCTGATGACTTGCATTGATTGGAATCAGACAGTAATGATGATAACGCCCACATTTTCAAATGGAGGAGAAAAAAAGTTGTCCTTTCTGTACAATACCACATGAAAGTGGTTGGTTTTTGGCATCTAATTCATCCAGCTTCCATACACTTTACAAGAAAAACATTGGCGGCAAATTCCGTAGCTTGCTTGATTGACATTCACGGCACCCGAGGGTCTTGTGAGATGACGCTGGCTGCTGCCAGTTCTTTATTATGAAAAAATGACAGAGAGGAAGGCGAGAAACACTTTTTATTTCAACAGACTTTCGCGCCGTCCCTTCCGTCAAAACTCTACAGGCCGACTGCACATTTCCTATCTTCACAATAAAAGCCCTGCTTCATGCTGCCTGCGCTAACAAAATAAGAGTCTCGGAAAGCACTTGTGCACGCCAGCTTTCTGAGGGATCGCTTGTGCACGCCAGTTTTCCGAGACTCTGTATTTAGTTAGCGCAGGCAGCATGAAGCAGGGCTTTTATTGTGAAGATAGGAAATGTGCAGTCGGCCTTTAGAGTTTCTCGCCTTCCTCTCGGTCATATTTTAATAATAATGATCTTGCAGCAGCCAGCGTCATCTCACAAGACCCTCCGGTACCGTGAATGTCATTTAAGTGACGTCTTGGTGAAGATTGATGATCACTAATTTTTAGGTCTATTTTTTTTAAAAGCCTGGCTCGAGATCGACTGACACACCCCCCGCGGTCGACTGGTAGCTCGCGATCGACGTAATGGGCACCCCTGATGTAAAGCTATTTACACTTTATTCTTTAGTTTTATCCTTTATTGTTCAACAATAAAAGTACAAATTAATACTCACTCAAATTTGACTTAATTCTTCTAATAGTATGACTTTTATTTTTGTCAAAATTATGATGGAATTTTTGTATAATTTTAATGGATTGTCTTCCAGAAAGGGATATGTTTCCTAAACGTAGGACTTTTTCTTTGAATACAACTTTCAAAACCCTAAACCAGTGAAGTTGGCACATTGTGTAAATGGTAAAAATAAACAAAATACAATGATTTGCAAATCCTTTTCAACCTTTATTCAATTGAATAGACCGCAAAGGTAAGATACTTAATGTTAAAACTGGAAAACTTTATTTTTTGCAAATATTAGCTCATTTGGAATTTGATGCCTGGCAACATTTTTCAAAAAAGCTGGCACAAATGGCAAAAAAGACTGAGAAAGTTGGGGAATGCTCATGTGTTGTACATGGGCTTGATTTGATTTGCTCCACATCACACCACCCATGTTGACTCAGCTATTTTCTCAACAATAGCTTCATCTTTAAATTAAAGCTGCAAGCAGCGTTGGTCGGGTCCGCCTTTGGCCGCTGCCGCCGTGTCCCGAGTCCCGATCTTAGTCAGAACTACATAGAAGTTTTTATTTCATCACTCTACGACATTCCTAACAGAATTTACAAGCAATTTTGTCAGTTTTTTTTCCAAGGGGAGCTAGAGCACAATTTTCATTTTTGGGGTTTGGTTTTTTATTGGATGGCAATTTTCACCACTCCTGATGTGTGTGTGTAAAATTTGGTGAGTTTTGAAGCATGTTAAGGGGGTCAAATTACACATTGGCGTTTCTGGATGTTGTTGATAAATGGCTTTTGCTTGGCATAGTATAGCTTTAACTTGCACTTTGAAGCATGTTAAGGGGGTCAAATTATGGTGCGAAGGTGCGAGCGCGCCTTGGGCTGCTGCCCCCGAGCCCCACTGTCGAAGCCGCCTTGGTGACACTATTTAATGAAACTCCAAAAGTCACGGCTGACATTTATTTTACTGCACTCAGATGCGCATTAAGCTCCAAGTTCGATCATTCGGTTTACTTCCGTGGCAAATTTAGGGACGTAACGATATGAAAATTTCATATCACTGTGGGCGGCATAGCTCGGTTGGAAGAGTGGCCGTGCCAGCAATTTGAGGGTTGCAGGTTCGATTCCCACTTCCACCATCCTAGTCACTGCCATTGTGTCCTTGGGCAAGACACTTTACCCACCTGCTCCCAGTGCCACCCACACTGGTATAAATGTAACTTAGATATTGGGTTTCACTATGTAAAGCGCTTTGAGTCACTAGAGAAAAGCGCTATATAAATATAATTCACTGTTATCGTGACCAAAATGACAACCGGTATTGTTGAATGTGTTAAAAAAGTACACACAGTCTTTTGAAATCATTTGACCAAGTTCTTACATTTTTTTAAATAATGAAAAAAATAGATAAACAGTTAGAAAACCCACATTTTTGTATGTTTTGTGTTTCTTAAGCTTCACCACTAGAGCCTTAGAATTGTATCTGTTTTAATGGCTAGCGTTAATTGTTTTGAATATTGGTTCGTACTGTAGCACTTTAGGATGTATTTAAATAAAAAGTGTGCAACAAATAACATCTACTATAAGTATTCATTATTTCTGAGGAGAGTTGTGGTGTCCTATTCTGTACAGCGGCGCTTGGACGCACCGTAAAAGACACCGTCTCATATTCCTCAGTTTAGAAGGCTCTTTGTTTCTTAATGGGGAAAGATATTAATGCCTCTTGTTTTTATGTTTAATTTTAAAATGTAATTTAATTGTATTTGTAATAATCAGTCCAACAAAATAATACACGTCCATCCATTTTCTACCGCTTGTCCCTTTCGGGGTCGTGGGTGGTGCTGGAGCCTATCTCAGCTGCATTCGATAATACAATCCTTATTCCAAAACCAAACCCGGGCCAGCAACATTCAGAATAGCAATCAACAGAGCAATTGAGAAGACAACACAAACATCACACAAAACAATCCAAAAGTAGTCCAAAAAAAATGCATAATATCAACAACAGTATCAATATAAATAATTCCAACATAGCAAAGATCACAAATCCCTCATTTAAATTATCATTACAGCCATTTATAAAAATATAAAATAAAAACATTTAAAAAATGAATAATAGTGTCACAGTGGCTTACACTTGCATCACATCTCATAAGTTTGACAACACACTGTGTCCAATACTTTCCACAAGGATAAAATAAGTCATATTTTAGGTTCACTTAATAGTTTAAACAAATTTAAATAAATGATCCCATATTCCAAGATATGACTCATTATCTAAACCACCGTATTTTTTCCGACTATAAGTCGCAATTTTTTTCATAGTTTGGCCGGGGGTGCGACTTATACTCAGGAGCGACTTGTGTGTGAAATTATTAATACTTTACCGTAAAATATCAAATAATATTATTTAGCTCATTCACGTAAGAGACTAGACGTATAAGATTTCATCAGATTTAGCAATTAGGAGTGACAGATTGTTTGGTAAACTTATATAATGTTCTATATGTTATAGTTATTTGAATGACTCTTACCATAATATGTTACGTTAACATACCACTATTGTATATTTATTTTAATTTGTCTTTCAAATGTCTATTCTTGGTGTTGGGTTTTATCAAATAGATTTCCCCCCAAAAATGCGACTTATATATGTTTTTTTTTTCTTCTTTATTATGCATTTTCGGCAGGTGCGACTTATACTCCGGTGCGACTTATACTCCGAAAAATGCGGTAAATGCAGTTTTTTTCTTCTGATATCATTTCCAAAGCATGTGTATACCAGTCAGTATGAGTTGGACTATCAACATTTATCCATTTTTTAAATATTACCCTTTTCGTTATGATGCATATTGGAAGAAATGCATTTTTACTCTTTGGTGACACGTTACTAAATTGATGCCTCTTGTTTTCATGTTAGCATTCAAGCTACTGTCATTCTGTAAGTTTATCACAGTGCAGTTATCAATCACGTTTTTTTAAATAATTTTCATTTAAAACGGCATTTCTTTTACTGCGGTTATTATTAGTACTGTCTATTGTTTACATCACTTGGCAAATTACAATAAAAAGTGGAGTGGGGAAAAGTTGGCTCTGATTGGCTGTTGTCAGTGACGTGTCCGCCATGTTTGATGGAATAATATGTTCACAGTCGATCACCGTATTTGACCTGAAATTGATCCCGATCATTAGTGTCAACACGTAAAATATGTGGCGACTATAAATGATCAGTAATAGCTAAGAAGAAAGGTCAGCATTAAATGACCTCTGCTTCTGCCTACTCCTTTTCAGACATGTATTGTGCTAATGCAGAGCTGGGCAAATATTTTGACTTGGGGTCCACATTGAGAGAAAAAAATGTGTCTCGGGGGCCAAAGTCTATGTGTGTATAAATGATATATATACACATTTAGCTGTAAAAATCTGCTGTACAGTATGTGTGTTTGTGTACCTGAAAAAAAGGGACCCAAATGTCCGATAGAATTCTAAAAAAGTTTTTTACTGTACGGGACACCCAAAATGTACATGACAATAAATAAAGTGGGATTTACAATATTAACCTTGAACAATATTAATATTGTAAATCCCACTTTATTTATTGTCATGTACATTTTGGGTGTCCCGTACAGTAAAAATCTTTTTTTAGAATTCTATCGGACATTTTGGTCCCTTTTTTTTTCATATACACAATATTAACCTTGAACAAGGCTTCACGGTGGGAGAGGGGTTAGTGCGTCTGCCTCACAATACGAAGTTCCTGCAGTCCTGGGTTCAAATCCAGGCTCGGGATCTTTCTGTGTGGAGTTTGCATGTTCTCCCCGTGAATGCGTGGGTTCCCTCCGGGTACTCCGGCTTCCTCCCACTTCCAAAGACATGCACCTGGGGATAGGTTGATTGGCAACACTAAATTGGCCCTAGTGTGTGAATGTGAATGTGAGTGTGAATGTTGTCTGTCTATCTGTGTTGGCCCTGCGATGAGGTGGCGACTTGTCCAGGGTGTACCCCGCCTTCCGCCCGATTGTAGCTGAGATAGGCGCCGGCGCCCCCCGCGACCCCAAAAAAAGGTAATAAGCGGTAGAAAATGGATGGATGGATGGAACCTTGAACAATAAAACACTGAATATTAACAACACGTGAACATCGCTCCTCTTTTACTTCTGAGACCAGCTTCTCCATAGACATCTTTTAAAACACAACAAAAATGTAACAAACAGCGAAATATGAACGCAAAGGGTAATAAACACCTGCAATATGATATATTATGCAGACATTTGTTGTAAAAATGTCTCTGTTGCTGACACGTATTTCAGGTTGACTGCTCTGAAAACAAACCCCGCCCACTCTTTGTTCCTGGTTCGAGCTGCTGGAACGTAGATTACCCTAATAACTCCTATAACACTCAAAAGCGTAGTTCAAGACTCACGGTCATTCAAAAACAGCGCCGCACATCATAATGGCGGCTACAGTTTTGATGTTAAGGGTCTAAAAAAAAAAATGACTGATTAAAAATTGGGCTTCACGGTGGCAGAGGGGTTAGTGCGTCTGCCTCACAATACGAAGGTCCTGCAGTCCTGGGTTCAATTCCAGGCTGAGGATCTTTCTGTGTGGAGTTTGCATGTTCTCCCCGTGAATGCGTGGGTTCCCTCCGGGTACTCCGGCTTCCTCCCACTTCCAAAGACATGCACCTGGGGATAGGTTGATTGGCAACACTAAAATTGGCCCTAGTGTGTGAATGTGAGTGTGAATGTTGTCTGTCTATCTGTGTTGGCCTTGTGGTGAGGTGGCGTCTTGTCCAGGGTGTACCCCGCCTTCCGCCCGATTGTAGCTGAGATAGGCGCCAGCGCCCCCCGCAACCCCGAAAGGGAATAAGCGGTAGGAAATGGACGGATGGATGGATGATTAAAAATTTTAATGGGCTGTATTTTGCCCAGGTCTGTGCTGATCTAACCACAGGGTGCTCCTTAATAAACATGTCTGACACAAACATACCATTTACTTTGGCTAATTGTTCAAAATGATCTCCTGAATACCACTGCAAAAAGTCAATGTTCAAAAACAAGAAAAAACAAAAAACAAAAAATGAGGGGTATTTTATTTGAACTAAGCAAAATTATCTGCCAATAGAACAAGAAAAGTTGGCTCGTCAAGACTTTCCAAAACAAGGAAAATTAGCTAACCTCAATGAACCCAAAAATACCTAATAACAAGTGCACTTTTCTTGGTAGAAAAAAAAAACGGACCTTTTTGCTCTATATGTTGAAAAATATTTTTAAATTAAGTAAATGCTTGTGCTATTATCTTGACATAATGATCTGCGCCAGGCATCATGTTTTTTTTTTTCATGCTTGAAGTAAGAAATGTTTTATACCTGTGAGTGTTGATGACACAACTTTGCATCAGTTGATATTCTAGTTTAAAGCATGTTTTACTCAACATAGTTCATCAAATACCAGGTCCATTCTATGTGTCATACTTGATCATTTCGCGATAATGCCATATTTTTGCTGAAAGGATTTAGTAGAGAACATCAACGATAAAGTTCGCAACTTTAGGTCGCTAATAAAAAAGCCTTGCCTTTACCGGAAGTAGCAGACTATGTGCGCGTGACATCACGGGTTGTAGGGCTCCTCACATCCTCACATTGTTTACAATCAGCCAGCAGCAGCTAGAGCTATTCGGACCGAGAAAGCGCCAATTTCCCCATTAATTTGAGCGAGGATGAAAGATTCGTGGATGAGGAAATTTAGAGTGAAGGACTAGAAAAAATAAAAATAAAGATGTTATAAGACACATTTACTAGGATAATTCTGGAAAATCCCTTATCTGCCTATTGTGTTGCTGGTGTTTTAGTGAGATTAAATAGTACCTGAAAGTCGGAGGGGTGTGGCCATGGGTGTTTTGACGCCAGAGTCTCTGAGGGAAGCCACGCAGCTGCAGCAGGACGGAAGCTCTGCTGATGTCTTCGGTAAGAGGCGACTTATTACCACCATTTTCCCACCGAAAACTGCCGCTTGACATGTAGTCGGGATCCACGTTCGCTTGACCGCTCTGATCCATAGTAAAGCTTCATTTTCGGGAATTTTAAACAAGGAAACACCGCCTGTGTTTGTGCGGCTAAAGGCTAAAAGCTTCCCACCTCCATCTTTCTACTTTGACTTCTCCATTATTAATTGAACAAACTGCAAAAGATTCAGCAACACAGAAGTCCAAAATACTGTGTACTTACGCGATTAAAGCAGACTACTTATAGCTTGGATCGGGCTGGAAAATAATGTCCGCTACAACCGGTGACGTCAAACGCACGCGTCATCAACAAGAAACTCCACGGGAAATTTAAAACTGTACTTTAGTAAACTAAACCGGCCGTATTGGCATGTGTTGCAATGTTAATATTTCATCATTGATATATAAACTATCAGACTGTGTGGTGGGTAGTAGTGGGTATCAGTAGGCCTTTAAAACAAGTAAAACAGTAACATAAAATCTGCTAAGTGAGAAGAATGATCTTATCTGGGAGAAAATAAGCAGAGATGACCCTTATTTTAGGTTTTTCATCTTACTTAGATTTCAGTCTTTTGCACTGCAGCTGTGCTTTCCCCCAGTGCACGTAAGGTCATCGCCATGACAACTGCATAGTACTACGCTCTCCTTTACAGCCTGCGGTCGGCGATCACGCTCCACTTCACATGTTGTAAAAATGGAGGAATGACCTTACCTTTCACAGTGACCTTGTGCTCGCCAGTGTTGGGGTGAGTGAAGATTTCCACGTGGATGGACACCTCTCCCACAGCATCGTCCACCCCAGATCCTGGTGGGGCACAAGACACACACACAGTTGGCAAATGACTCCTCTTTCAGGCGACCAAACACGAACATGAAGCCGCTTCAAGTTTCCTCTTCCAAGTCCGAGGTGAGGATTTTAGTGCAATTTGGTTCATGCACAGGACATGTTGCAGAAGGACTACTGGCAGAGTCACTGGGCTTCTTGTGCACGTGAGGAAGTGCAGATGTGGACAGTGTGAGTGCGACTACTTCCATGGTGATATTTCCACCTGCTGTTTCCCACTACCTCAATCTGCACTAGCTGTCACGCTCCTTTGATGAGATCACACTGTGAGTTCTGGGGACAGAAGGTTTGCTCGTTGCAGTGGCGGAAAACAAACTAACGCGTAAGACACCGGCAAAAAAGGACAAAAACTGAACTCCCCAGCAAAAAAAATAATTTTTGAAATTTACGGTATTTTCCAGACCATTGGGCACACCGGATCATAAGGCGAACTGACGACGAGCGGGTCTATTCAGGTCTATTTTTATATAGAAGGCACATCAAATTATATGATGCATTTAAGAAGTCATATTGTTATTATTTTTTTCTAAATGTAAAACACTTCCTTGTGGCCTACATAACATGAAATGGTGGTTCTTTGGTCAAAATGTTGCATGGATTATGTCTTGCAGATCATCTTCAAGCCGCTTTCTGACAGTCGCTTCCGGATGCGACGTTTTGTGGGCGGTCTTATTTACGTGGCTCACCTTCGGCAGCGACTTCTCCCCGTCATCTTTGTTGTAACGGTGTAGCGTGCAAGGATGGGAGTGGAAGAAGTGTCAAAAGATGGAGCTAACTGTTTTAATGACATTCGGACTTTACTTCAATCAATAACAGAGCAGAATCTCCTCATACGAAAACAACACAGGAAATGTTTCCCATGAAAAACCGCCCGACCAGAAGTCTCTAATAACTAAAGTTCCTTGGGTGAATAATGTAAACTCACTACACCGGTGTGTTTTAGCGCTTTCATGGCGAGTTTACTGACAGATATAAGTAAGAAATGTACACTACTTTATATTACAAATGGGAACAGCGGAGGATGAATGTCATATAACAAGAAGATAGAGAAAAAGAAGAAGCTTATCGACTATGTTGTCGTCATGGACTACAAAGGCGGATGAGCGCAATTTTTCAGGCTTTATACAAATCCCAAATACAGATCAGCAGGTACCAGCAGGTAAAACAAATTTTTGATTTTGCACAATATTGCGAAACAAAACGCCAGATAATATGTCTTACCTTATACACACACCATAATAATACTCGTATGTTGAAGTACAGTACAATCCATCAAGTGGTGCGGCTTCGTAGCTTACCAAAGTCGTACTAAAACATTTGATAGATTTTTCAGCGCCGTGACTAATGTTCTATATTTTCAATGGAACATATAAAATGTTGGTGTTGTTTACTTGAGTCATATTGCCATCATAGTGCATTCTACGCATACCACCTATCGTTACACCATGCACCAAATAAATTTGCTTCGAGGTCGGTAGGTAAAACCAGAATGATTCCGTACATTAGGCACACCGGGTTATAAGGCGCAATGTCGGAATTTGAGAAAAAACATTATTTTAAGTCGCCTTATATTCCGGAAAATACGGTAAGCGAAATAAGTATAGTGTTTGGAGTCGACCGACATTGCAGGAGGAAGAAAAAGTGAGTGGAGGGAAGGCCAGGGGGGTTGAAATGAAAAAAAAAAAAAAAAAATAGTAAAAAGAGGCCGATACAGATATACGTCAAAATGCAGATAATCGGTCGGTCTCTACTAGAGAGAGGGAAGTAAATAAATGATAAATGGGTTGTACTTGTATGCCGCTTTTCTACCTTCAAGGTACTCAAAGCGCTTTGACACTATTTCCACATTTACCCATTCACACACACATTCACACACTGATGGAGGGAGCTGCCATGCAAGGCGCCAACCAGCACCCATCAGGAGCAAGGGTGAAGTGTCTTGCTCAGGACACAACGGACGTGACGAGGTTGGTACTAGGTGGGATTTGAACCAGGGACCCCTCGGGTTGCGCACGGCCACTCTACCACTGCGCCACGCCGTCCCAAAAATTAGTAAATGCGCAGGTAAGGTGAGGACATGCTCAGATGGGTGGAGACACGTCAACACATTATTACTTTCCTAGGGGAAACCAAGGGAACTAAACTCTGTTTTTATTACATCGACACCGAATGTGACCTGCAAACTATTCCAGAAGATGCGGCGACAGACGGATATTCATTTTCACTTTTTTATCTAGTGGCTTTGTTCCGTCAACATGAGCTTGGTGGTGGTGAATACCAGCAGCCTGCCTGTGTGTGTTTGTGTGTGTGTGTGTGTGTGTGTGTGTGTGTGTGTGTGTGTGTGTGTGTGTGTGTGTGTGTGTGTGTGTGTGTGTGTGTGTGTGTGTGTGTTGTTGCAGCCGGCCGCCTACTAAACAAGGTGTCGGTGGGAGTGAGGCGGCAGTGAGTGTTCCTGGCATGTTTTCTGGCGTTCGGCTCTCATCTCGTCTCTCCGGGGAGGATTATTGGATTGTGGCTCTCGCTGCCAACTTCCAACAAGACCAAAGAGAGCAGTAGGCGTCCATCTGGACCGCTCCACTTGATGGAAAAGCACTGAGAAACAAGTAAACCTAAGCAATTTTATTTAGCTTTTTTTTTTAAATTATTTTTAAAAAACGATGGCTCAAGCTCCCGTTTAGTGGCGTTTGTTAAAAATACATTCCTGATGGTTTCTGTTAGTGGAACAACAATAACTGGTTTGATTTCCTTACCAAAGTACTTTTGTATCCATTAATAAGTCAACCAGTTGGACACAGCTAACTTCTCACACATTTGTTATTATATACAAGGGGTCACCAACACAGTGCCCGCGGGCACCAGGTAGCCCGTAAGGACCAGATGAGTCGCCCGCTGGCCTGTTCTAAAAATAGCTCAAATAGCAGCACTTACCAGTGAGCTGCTTCTGTTTTTTCAATTGTATTTATTTACTAGCAAGCTGGTCTCGCTTTGCTCGACATTTTTAATTCTAAGAGAGACAAAACTCAAATAGAATTTGAAAATCCCAGAAAATATTTCAAAGACTTGGTTTTCACTTGTTTAAATAAATTAATTTTTATTTTTTTACTTTGCTTCTTATAACTTTCAGGAAGACAATTTTAGAGAAAAAATAAAACCTTAAAAATTATTTTAGAATTTTTAAACATATATACCTTTTTTACCTTTTAAATTCCTTCCTCTTCTTTCCTGACAATTTAAATCAATGTTCAAGTATTTTTTTATTATTGTGAAGAATAATACATTTTAAATTAATAAATTTTAGCTTCTGTTTTTTCGACGAAGAATATTTGTGAAATATTTCTTCAAACTTATGATTAAAATTCAAAAAAAATATTTTGGAAAATCTAGAAAATCTGTATAATCAAATCTAAATCTTATTTCAAATTCTTTTGAATTTCTTTTAAAATTTTTGTTCTGGAAAATCTAGAAGAAATAAGGATTTGTCTTTGTTAGAAATATAGCTTGGTCCAATTTGTTATATATTTTAACAAAAGACAGATTGTATTTTAACCTATTCAAAACATGTAATCAAAATTTTAAAATCAATCTTAATCAGGAAAAATTACTAATGATGTTCCATAAATTCTTTTTATTTTTTTCCAAAAAGATTCGAATTAGCTAGTTTTTCTCTTCATTTTTTTCAGTTGAATTTTGAATTTTAAAGAGTCGAAATTGAAGATGAACTATGTTTCAAAATTTTATTTTATTTTTTTTCGTGTTTTCTCTTTTAAACCATTCATTTATTCTCTACAAAAAAACTTCCCGTAAAAGGAAATAAAATGTACGACGAAATGACAGACAGAAATACATACATTTTTTTAAATATATAGATTTATTTATTAAAGGTAAATTGAGCAAATTGGCTATTTCTGGCAATTTATTTAAGTGTGTATCAAACTGGTAGCCCTTCGCACACAGTTTTATCTGCCACTAAAAGTGCATGTCGTGCCACACACACAAACATCTTCCTTCTAAGACATCTGGCACATGCAGATGTCCTGTAAATAGTTTGAGCTGTAAATATAACAAAACGTGTTCCACCAGTGTTACTTCTAAGATGATCTCGTTACATGCTGATGACAAGAAAATATTGCCATCATCGAATGTTTTTGAGGGACCAAATTTAACAAATGAAAAGCTTGTTTTGGATCTAAGAGCAGTAGTTTCTGTAAGAAAACCATCAAACCCTACGTTCACTGTCCTCTTGCAGCAGCCATGCAGGAAATGTACACTTGAATGACCAAAAAGAAGGGTTTCCTCCATATTGCCAACATACCTGTGGGCGTGGTCAATATCACATCATATAAATTATGATGCATACATCATAAATTCTGGACTACAAGCCGCTACTTTTTCCGTACGCTTTAAAACCATCGGCTTTTAAAACGGTGTTGCTTATATGTGGAATTTTCTTCGCTAACGGCCATAATGTTTTGTATTCAATAGTTGTCATTCAACTCAAGCAGAGACACTGAAATGGTGCGTTATTGCTTGTGCTACGGCGCCATCTTTTGGACGAGTTCGCTCACTGCAGGTGTTGCTTGTTAAAAATGTAGTTAATGCCTTAAACCAGGGGTCTCCAAACTACAGCCGGATCCTGCCCGGCTGCCAAAATGAATTACATTAGAAGGAAATCATGTGGGATCCCAACAGACTTTAGATCGGGTAAGAAACTCACAACTTGGTTGTCTGTTTCAGAACACCTTCAAGAACTAAAATAATGGTAGGATCAGCCTTTAGCTTTTTGTTAACATGTTTGACTAAATATTTAAGTAACATACAGTACAGGCCAACAGTTTGGACACACCTTCCCCACATTCAATGTGTTTTCTTTATTTTCATGACTATTTACATTGTAGATTGTCACATCAAAACTATGACTGACCACATGTGGAGTTATGTACTTCACAAAAAAAGGTGAAATAACTGAAAACATGCTTTATATTCTAGTTTCTTCAAAATAGCCACCCTTTGCTCTGATTACTGCTTTGCACACTCTTGACATTCTCTCGATGAGCTTCAAGCGGTAGTCACCTGAAATGATTTTTTTTTTACTTCATAGGTGTGCTTGAAGCTCATCGAGAGAATGCCAAGAGTGTGCAAAGGGTGGCTATTTTGAAGAAACTAGAGCAGGGGTGTCAAACTCATTCCAGATCGGGGGCCACATGGAGAAATATCTACTCCCAAGTGGGCCGGACTGGTAAAATAACGGCATGATAACTTGGAAATAAAGACAAGTTGTGATTGTTTTCTTGGTTTAAAAATAGAACAAGAAAATCATCATTATGTTGTTTTTGGATTTTTTTACACTTTCATCTTGCGTTTAGATGGATGGATGGATAGATAGATAGATAGATAGATAGATAGATAGATAGATAGATAGATAGATAGATAGATAGATAGTACTTTGTTGACTCCTTCAGGAGAGTTCCCTCAGGAAAATTAAAATGTATTGATGTTAAAGTATATAATATTTTATGTTTTTTTGACGTTGTTTAGACTTTCTGAATAAATTACGTGATAAATGTTCATAGTCAACTCATTAATGTTCATTTTCAATCTATCAAGATAAAAAAAACAATAGCAAAATCAAATTATGGGACGCTATTTATGTAGTTTGATTATTTTCCTCGATTGGTGCACTAACGTGATTTTTTTTTTTTTTTTTTTTTTTACATATGTAGCATCATCGACAAAAATACAAAGAATTGCTATTGTGACATCTTGTGGACACATTTATAACAGCAGTTTCTTTTATTAAAAAATTCCGGCTTATTTTTATACTTTGCAAACTCATCCGGATAAAACCTGTCCGCGGCCGTACGTTTGACACCCCTGGATTAGAGTATAGAACACGTTTTCATTTATTTCACCTTTTTTTTTGCTTAAGTACATAACTCCACACGTGTTCGTTCATAGTTTTGATGCCTTCAGTGGCAATCTACAATGTAAATACTCATGAAAATAAAGAAAACGCAGTGAATGAGGATAAGGTGTGTCCAAACTTTTGGCCTGTACTGTGTTTTCATGTGATAAGCTATTATTGTTCTCGGTGAAGCTTTCAGGACAACATTAGTCTGGTTTCTCTTGCCATGTTCAAATCACCTCCTTCCGTAAGAACTATCCAGTGAAAGTAAATTATTATTATCCAATATTAAAGTCAATATTTACATCCCTTGTGGACAAATACTGTACCGGTGAAACACAACAAATTCTCTCTCGCCTACTGTAATCACTTCATATATTTCGCTCTTGAATGTGAGTGGGTGTCCTTTTGACACTAATCCAACTAGCAGAAATCAGAGCACATGACCTGCGCGGCCGTTTGTGATTGGTTCAGGATGAGTAGAGCAAACCTCCGCTCACATCGCCACTATGAGAAGATCCATCATCAATATTCCTAACAAGCCTGGCTCGCTGGTAAATGCACAATGGAGTGTCACCCAAACCCCCGTCAGCTCTTTTCCCTCGCCCACGCACACACACTCGCTCGGCCCTCGGGGCCCTTAAAGGCCTACTGAAACCCACTACTACCCACCACGCAGTCTGATAGTTTATATATCAATGATGAAATATTAACATTGCAACACATGCCAATACGGCCTTTTTAGTTTACTCAATTGCAATTTTACATTTCCCGGCGTTTTTTCTTGAAAACGTCGCGTAATGATGACGTGTACGCGTGACGTCACGGGCTGTTAGGAAATATGAGCGCTGAACACACACACAGCTAAAAGTCGTCTGCTTTAATTGCATAATTACACAGTATTTTGGAGATCTGTGTTGCTGAATCCTTTGCAATTTGTTCAATTAATATTGGAGAAGTCAAAGTAAAAAGATGGAGTTGGGAAGCTTTAGCCTTTAGCCACACAAACACGCGGTGATTCCTTGTTTAAAATTCACAGAGGTGAAACTTTACTATGGATCACAGCGAACATGGATCCCAACCGAATGTCAACCAGCAGGTTTCGGTGAGAAAATTGTGGTAAAAAGTTGCTTCTTACCGGAGATCAGCTGAGCTTGCGCCGCCCATACAGCTGCCGTCGACTTCCCTGAGACCCTGCGCGTCAACACCCGGCCGTGGACACACACCTCCGACTATCAGGTACTGTTAAACTCACTAAAACACTAGCAACACAATAGAAAGATAAGGGATTTCCCAGAATTATCCTGGTAAATGTGTCTAAAAACATCTGAATCCATTTTTTTTTTTAACTTTTTGTTTTTTTTTCTAGCCCGTCGCTATCAATATCCTCAAACACAAATCTTTCATTCTCGCTCAAATTAATGGGGACATGGTCGTTTCCTCGGTCCGAATAGCTGTTTTTGTTGGAGGCTCCCATTAGAAACAATGTGAAGATGTGAGGAGCCCTAAAACCCGTGACGTCATCGTCAGCGACTTCCGGTAAAGGCAGGGCTTTTCTGTTAGCACCAAAAGTTGCGAACTTTATCGTGGATGTTCTCTACTAAATCCTTTCAGCAAAAATATGGCAATATCGCGAAATGATCAAGTATGACACTTAGAATGGACCTGCTATCCCCGTTTAAATAAGAAAATCTCATTTCAGTAGGCCTTTAACGATGATGTCATGCTCCGCCACACTTTGATGCATTCCTATTCGTTGCCGTCTGATGTCCGCGTGTCATGCTTGTTGCTCATACATACAGAGAAGGGGCGTATGTATTTAGTATCCAAACAGACATCAGTGCATGCATGAATGCATAAAGTCCTCCAGATGTAAGAGACGGAGAAAGGCCGAGGTCGGAAAAAAGAGGGGATGGGGTAGGGGGGTTATGTTCAGTCTATGCAGGCAGAGGGGGGACTTTTTGGGGATGCATGGAGGTGCTGGGGGAGGTGGGGGTCTGGACGCTTCCTGGATGCCTCAAAAGGTATGAACCAGGGTGAAACGTACCCTTTTCTGGGTAAACATCCTCACTAGTGGTGAACCTCACCCCCTTGCCGCCAAACACTGGCCCACAGACGGGGGGGACAGGACAGAGAAAAGCAGAAGAGATGAAGAAAAAGTCACATAATTAAAAACACTGGTTTAGTGGAATTCCTCCTGCGGCATGCAGAAGACACAATGCCACTCCCCCGCTTAAATTGTTGCTCTGGCAGAGGTGTTTGAGGACATTTTGTCAGCTGCAGAACCGCTAAAAACATGACGGCTGTTACGTGGCAGCCTGACAGTCAAATGGGGGCGGGTGTGGGTCTTTTCTTTGCAAAATAGGAGCCGAAAAGCCATCCTGCATGTAGACTCAGCATTTAGAAGTGTTTATATTTTTAATGCTGCGTTAGAGAAACACTAAACTTGCCCTCACACTTTAAAAGAGTGATGGACATTTGCTAAAGTGGTGGCTAAAGTGCTTACCTTGTGCGTTCTGGGACTGGACAAAGGTCCTAATAAGTTTGTCTGTGGCCTGCGTGTAGAGGGACAGGGCGTAGTGCAGGGACAGCAGATCAGGACTCTTCTCCAAGAAAGTCTTCTTCAGACCAACACCCCCGGCATGGAAATATTGCTAAAGGCAGACAAACACAGATAAATGTAACTTTTTAGGTGTTTTTAGTCCAGGGCAGCTCTTTGATGAGTGGTTGCCGTCTTTAAAAAAGTGCCCAACTGATAAAGTTTATAGGATGCAATGCAAGTGTGACCATTAATTACTGTTTTTTTTATTAATGATTTTAGGTTTTGCTTACATTTGCTTTCTTTTAGACTCGCCGAGTTGGTGCTTTTAGAAACACATGTTCAAAACAGATAATATCAAGATACTACTTAAATGGTACGTAATAAACGATAAAAGTATATCAAACAAACCTTTAGAGCAAGGGTCACCAACACAGTGCCCGCGGGAACCAGGTAGCCCGTAAGGACCAGATGAGTCGCCCGCTGGCCTGTTCTAAAAATAGCTCAAATAGCAGCACTTACCAGTGAGCTGCCTCTATTTTTTTAATTTGACTTATTTACTAGCAAGCTGGTCTCGCTTTGCTCGACATTTCTAATTCTAAGAGAGACAAAACTCAAATACAATTTGAAAATCCAAGAAAATATTTTAAAGACTTGGTCTTCACTTGTTTAAATAAATTCTTTTTTTTTTTTTTTACTTTGCTTCTTATAACTTTTAGAAAGACAATTTTAGAGAAAAAAATACAACCTTAAAAATGATTTTAGGATTTTTAAACACATATACCTTTTTACCTTTTAAATTCCTTACTTTTCTTTCCTGATAATTTAAATCAATGTTCATGTATTTTATTTTATTGTAAAGAATAATAAATACATTTTAATTTAATTCTTAATTTTAGCTTCTATTTTTTCGACGAAGAATATTTGTGAAATATTTCTTCAAACTTATTATGATTAAAATTCCCCAAAAATATTCTGGCAAATCTAGAAAATCTGTAGAATCAAATTTAAATCTTATTTCAAAGTCTTTTGAATTTCTTTTAAAATTTTTGTTCTGGAAAATCTAGAAGAAATAATTATTTGGTCCAATTTGTTATGTATTCTAACAAAGTGCAGATTGGATTTTAACCTATTTAAAACATGTCATCAAAATTATAAAATTAATCTTAATCAGGAAAAAATCCTAATGATCCATAAAATATTTTTTTAATTTTTTCAAAAAGATTAGAATTAGCTAGTTTTTCTCTTAATTTTTTTGGGTGGAATTTTGAATTTTAAAGAGTCGAAATTGAAGATGAACTACGTCTCAAAATTTTATTTTCCTTTTTTACGTGTTTTCTCCTCTTTTAAACTGTTCAATTAAGTGTTTTTTTCATCATTTATTCTCTACAAAAAAAACTTCCGTAAAAGGAAAAAGAATGTACGACGGAATGACAGACAGAAATACCCATTTTTTTTATATATATAGATTTGTTTATTAAAGTTAAATTGAGCAAATTGGCTATTTCTGGCAATTTATCTAAGTGTGTATCAAACTGGTAGCCCTTCGCATTAACCAGTACCCAAGAAGAAGCTCTTGGTTTCAAAAACGTTAGTGACCCCTGCTTTAGAGTGTCCGCCCTGAGATCGGAAGGTCGTGAGTTCAAACCCCGGCCACGTCATACCAAAGACTTTAAAAAATGGGAGCCATTACCTCCCTGCTTGGCACTCAGCATCAAGGGTTGGAATTGGGGGTTCAATCATCAAAAATGATTCCCGAGCGCGGCCACCGCTGCTGCTCACTGCTCCCCTCACCTTCCAGGGGGTGGAACAAGGGGATGGGTCAAATGCAGAGGGTAATTTCACCACGCCTAGTGTGTGTGTGACTATCAGTTAACTATAACTTTAACAAAGTGATCACTGACAACTCATGCTTTTTTCGACTCTGGTACCTTGGACTGGAGTGTGAACTGCATGATTTTCTCGTCGTTGTTTAGTAAAATCTTGCACTCTTTCGCCACTTTTGATTAACTCTCAAGGAACTCAGAAGAAACCTTTTTCCTTCTCGCGATTTGAACAATTCGTACAGTCGGAAACAACACAAGCATAGCGCATGATTTCTTCGAGAACGGCTAAATCTCAGCATCAAGGGTTGGAATTGGGGGTTAAATCACCCAAAATGATTCCTGAGCGCGGCCACCGCTGCTGATCACTATTCCCCTCACCTCCCAGGGGGCGGAACGAGGGGATGGGTCGAATGTTGAGGGTAGTTTCACCACACCTAGTGTGTGTGTGGTGTCAGTGGTACTTTAACTTTAACGAAGTGATCATTAACAACTCATGCATTCTTCGACTCTGGTACCTTGGACTGGAGTGTGAACTGCATGGTTTTCTTGTCGTCGTTTCATAAACTCTCGCACTTTTCCGCCACTTTTGATTAAATTTCAAAGAACTCTGAAAAAACATTTATCCTTTTCGCGATTTGAACAATTGGTACTGCCGAAAACAACACAAGCATAGGGCACTTTTTCTTCGACAAAGGCTAAATGGCGCCTAGTACCCATTGAGAACAGAGCTAGGTTGACCACCACCAGAATTCATTGGGCCGTAAAATCCAAGCAATTAAGGTGGAGTTCAGGCAACTACATGTAAAACACAGCACTTAATGGCAATAAAGAATCTGCACCAATCAGTGCGTCCCCACCTTGATGGTGTCCAGGGCCAGTTCTATGACGGCACATTGCTTGGGCGTGAGCGCCTTTGCCTCCTCCCGAACCATGTGCTCCTGAGCAAGACGGCGGGAAGCAATCAGGGTCAAACTGTTCAGCGTCCAAACGTTTGCAAAGTACGGCTCACGGTACCTTCAGTTTGGACAGCTGACCCAGCTCTTTGGCAGCATTGAAGATGAGCTGAGTGCCCTGTGGGGAGACAAACCAGGAGGACAAAGTTGTGTTGGAGTTCCATTCAAACTGAGCAGGATAATACAAGGCAAGGTCACACAGAGGACAGGGACATTTCCCACAGGCACATACTCTTTTACACAATGTCAGGGCACTTTTTCTCCGTCATGTGCTGTCAACACAGGGTGAGTACAAAGAGAGGTTGACATTTACTTGCACTCTCGAACACACACACACACACACACACACACACACACACACACACACACACACACACACACACACAACTAGCCGCCTAACAAGAGTGTGGCACATGTACAAAAGTCCGCTAAGTCAGGGGTTGGGAACGCGCGGCTTTTGAGCCACAAGCGGCTCTTTAGCGCCGCCCTAGTGGCTCCCTGGAGCTTTTTTCAAAAATGCATGAAAAAGTTTGTTTTAATACAGTGTTTCCCACAGATCAGTTATCTATTTGTGGTTGGGCGGCAGGGGTCGGGGAGGTTGGGGGGTGGGGGGGTTGGGGGGGCGATGACCAAGAAGAACGCAGAGTTGGAATATAATTACAACACTTTATGCACACATTTATATACATATTTATATAATATTTACATATTTATATAATATGTAACTACAAGCTCCATTCACAGACAGAGTCCCATTGCTTTTATGAGCGGTCGAGCGAGTCAAAAGCAAGGGTGGGGGGATGTGGGGGGGCGGGGCGGGTGGGGGGGAAGGGCTATATATATGTTTTTAAAATTTTAAATTTTATTTGTGGCGGCCGTAATTCTTTCGTAGCGGGCCGCCACAAATACATGAATGTGTGGGAAACCCTGTAATATGGTTCCTGTAGGAGGAAAAACACGACACAAACCTTCCTAATTGTTAGAAATCCCACTGTTTATATTAAACATGCTTCACTGATGTGAGTATTTGGTCAATTTGTCCTTGAACGCACCATAGTTTGTTTGCATGTACAACTTTCATCAATGCTGCCATATAAAGACGTGTGTTAGGCCTCTCCTTCTTTGTCTTCATTTTGTCCATCAAACTTTTTATGCTGTGCGGGAATCCACAAAAAGTGAGCTCTGCTGACGTTATTGACTCGTGTGGAGCGCTAATCAGACATGTTTGGTCACTGTGTGACTCTGGGCTGATCGATACTCATGCTATTTATGCGAGCTGTGTGTCCGTTTTAGTAATGTTTTCCAATGTTGTAAAAATTAGTAGAATAAATTCAACATTTCTGTCGATGAAGATTTGCATCAACCTGCGACACAGTCATTTTGATAGTAGGCTATTTTAGCTAATATAGACTGTGTTGTCTTTATTATAACACTTATATAAGACTTTTGAAGTTATTTTGATAGTAGTCTAATATCGCTAATAAAGACACTGACATTTGTTGTCTTCATTATAACACTTATTTAAGACTTTTAAAGTCATTTTGATAGTAGGCTAATATAGACACATCATGTGTTGCCTTCATTTTAACACTTGTATAAGACTTTTGAAGTCATTTTGATAGTAGTCTAACATAATATAGACACATCATGTGTTGTCTTCATTAAAACACTTAACACTTTTAAAATAATTTTTATAGTAGTCTATTATAGCTAATATAGACACTTAAATCATGTGTTGTGTTCATTATAACACTTACATCATACTTTTAAAGTAATTTTGATCGTAGTCTAATATAGACACATCATGTGTTGCCTTCATTTCAACACTTAAATAAGACTTTTAAAGTGATTTTGATATTAGTCTAACATAACTAATATACACACTTACATTGTGTGTTTCCTTCATTTGAACACTTTTATAAAACTTTTAAAGTCATTTTGATAGTAATCTAATACAACTAATATAGACACATGTGTTGCCTTCATTATAACACTTATATAAGACTTTTAAAGTTATTTTGATAGTTTTTTAATATAGTTAATATAGACACATCTTGTGTTGCCTTCATTTTAGAGCTTATATAAGATTTTAAAGTAATTGTGATAGTAATCTAATAGATACTTACATTATGTGTTGCCTTCATTTTAACACTTTTATAAGACTTTTAAAGTCATTTTGATAGTTTAATATAACTAATATAGACACATCATATGTTGCCTTCATTTTAACACTTTTATAAGACTTTTAAAATCATTTTGATAGAAGTCAAACATAACTTATATAGACACATCATGTGTTTCCTTCATTTGAACACTTTTATAAAACTTTTAAAGTCATTTTGATAGTAATCTAATATAACTAATATAGACACGTGTTGTCTTCATTATAACACTTATATAAGACTTTTAAAGTTATTTTGATAGTTTTTTAATATAGTTGTGTTGCCTTCATTTTAAAGCTTATATAAGACTTTTAAAGTAATTCTGATAGTAATCTAATAGACACATTATGTGTTGCCTTCATTTTAACACTTTTATAAGACTTTTAAAGTCATTTTGATAGTAGGTCTAACATAACTAATATGAACACTTACATCATGTGTTGTCTTTATTATAACTAATTTAAAACTTTTAAAATAATTTTGATAGTAGGCTAATATAGCTAATATAGACATTTAAATCACGTGTCGTGTTCATTATAACACTTACCTAATACTTTTAGAGTCATTTTGATAGTAGGCTAATATAGACACATCATGTGTTGCCTTCATTTTAACACTTAAATAACACTTTTAAAGTGATTTTGATAGTAGGCTAACATAACTAACATACACACTTATTTTGTGTGTTTCTTTCATTTGAACACTTTGATAAACGTTTTAAAGTCATTTTGATAGTCATCTAATACAACTAATATAGACACAAGTGTTGCCTTCATTATAACACTTATATAAAACTTTTAAAGTCATTTTGATAGTTTTTTAATATAGCTAATATAGGCACATCTTGTGTTGCCTTCATTTTAGAGCTTATATACAACTTTTAAAGTAATTCTGATAGTAATCTAATAGACACATCAAGTGTTGCCTTCATTTTAACACTTTTATAAGACTTTTAAAGTAATTTTGATAGTAGTCTAATACAACTAATATAAACACTTACATCATGTGTTGCCTTCATTATAACACTTGTATAAGTCTTTACATTTTTTGTGGCTCCAGACAGATTTTGTGGGGGTATTTCTGGTCCAATATGGCTCTTTCAACATTTTGGGTTGCCGACCCCTGCACTAAGTGAATACAACACCACCACCTTTCCTCAACGCTCTTAAATTCCTGCTCAACGCTTACGCCTCCATTACATCTTAAATTCTTCCTTTTAATTCCTGTGTGGTGGTATATTAAGACAATATCATAAAAAAAAAAACTCATCGTCCAAATATTTCTGGACCTAGTTGTATGTCAACGTGAGGAAGGCAGCTACCATCCAACATGGTGAAAGATGCGTGAAAACAAAAGGAAGTGTAAGGGGGGGGGATCAATATTTCCACGGCTTTGTTAGATTGGCGAGCTGAGGGAGCGAGACAAAGACACGGAGAAGACATATAGAAGAGATGGACGAGACACATTGATCTGAAGGGGTTTAGTTCTTACATCACTGTGAGAAGCACTCTTCAGCCTCCCCTGGAAAGAGAGCATGTGGTTAAAACAAGGAGCAGTAGTAGTTGTCGGAGTAGCCAATGGCTACATTTTTCTCAATGGCCGGATGCTACGACGTGTTAAACAATCATAGATGCCGGAGACATAATAAACAATTCTTATTAATCTTCCGTGGGACAAAACGGAAGATTTTACATGGGTCGCTCCATTCAGAGTCTACAGTGCAAACCATGGAACTCCCTATGTCTGATTCTGAGGGCACACCTGGTGTCACACACAAGTGGAAAATATGCAAATGGTGCTTTTTCCCATTTTTTTTTTTTTTTACAATTATCCAATACTTCGGACAGTTTGCTGCCTCCATGCGCTACAGAAGGAAACAGAGTAAATCTACAGTCGAGGTCAAAAGACACTTGTAAAGAACATAATGTAATGGTTGTCTTGAGTTTCCAATAATTTCTACAACTCTTATTTTTTTGTGATAGACGGATTGGACCACATAAATTTCCTCCGGAAGGTCTTATCTTTGTCTACGTGATGTCAGATGAAACAAAAACGGAACTGTTTGGCCTCAATACCCAGCAATATGTTAGGAGAATAAACGGTGAGGCCTTTATACCCACGAACACCATACCTACCGTCAAGCATGGTGGTGGTAGTATTATGCTCTGGGTCTGTCTTGCTGCCAATGGAACTGGTGCTTTACAGAGAGTAAATGGGACAATGAAAAAGGAGGATTACCTCCCAATTCTTCAGGACAACCTAAAATCATCAGCCCTGAGGTTGGGTCTTGGGCACAATTGGGTGTTCCAAACAGGACAATGACCCCAAACACAGGTCAAAAGCGGTAAAGGAATGGCTAAATCAGGCTAGAATTAAGGTTTTAGAATGGCCTTCCCAAAGTCCTGACTTAAACGTGTGGACTATGCTGAAGAAACAAGTCCATGTCAGAAAACCAACACATTTAGCTGAACTGCACCAATTTTATCAAGAGGAGTGGTCCAAAATTCAAGCAGAAGCTTGCCAAAAGCTTGTGGATGGTTACCAAAAGCGCCTTATTTCAGTAAAATTTGCCAAGGGACATGTAACCGAATATTAACATTGCTGTAAGTGTACTTTTGACCCAGTAGATTTGGTCACATTTTCAGTAGACCCATAATAAATTTATAAAAGAGCCAAACTTCATGAATATTTTTTGTGACCAACAAGTATGTGCTCCAATCACAAAAAAAAATAAAAGTTGTAAAAATAATTGTAAACTCAAGACAGCCATGACATTATGTACTTCACAAGTGTATGTAAACTTTTGACCACAACTGTACATGTTAAGTACAGTTAATGTTTGTTCACACATGCAATTCCATATTGAATTTTTTTGTGCCAACATACACATAAAACAAAAAAAATAATGTCCACTTATAAAGATAAAACAATTGTAAAATGTTTAAACACCGATTTGTAATTTATTTTGAATAAAAAAATGTATTTGTTTTTTTTTCTTTTGTAGTAATGCTTATCAAGGCACAGCATCATTATAACAAAGTGAACCAAATAAGGTCACAATATATGTAAATTAACTCAGGAATACATTAATCAGAAAAAAATAATTAGAAAATATAACTTTTTCCACATTTGATTACATGAATGTATTTATGTTTACTTAAAGGCAGCCCAGTCTGGTTGTTCTGTGATTTCATTAAGTAATACAAATATGCTCTTATTTGACAATGTATGCCTTTAAAAAAAAAAAAAATGAATACAAATTTAATAACTTTTACCGATTATTTTTTTAAAAAAGGATCAAAATTATCCCATCACTAATTTATGTGTACAGTGGAGCATCGATTTACTAACCATTTCTATTTGCAAACTATTAGATGGAGCCAAACATGTGCAAACCAGGTCTCTGTTTACAAAAAATCCATTCATTCATTTTGTGTCTGCTTGCAGGCAAAAATCAGGGTGCAGCATTTTTGGTGAGGCACAGCCCTCCATGTCACTTGCAGCACTACGCTACTAGTCACTTCTGTGCTGGCCTTTTTTTTTTTGGTTGTTTTGCTTTTTGACAAGTTTTGTTCATCTTGCCAACTCGATACGAGTCCACAAAGACAACAGACCAGCATGGAAAGAAGGAGGGAATCACTGGGAAGTTTAACAAAATACTTTGTAAGGAGTACCGTATTTTCCGGACCATAGGGCGCACCGGATTATAAGGCGCACTGACGAGGTCTTTTTTCATACAGAAGGCACATCGAATTATAGGTCGCATTAAAGGAGTCATATTATTGTTTTTTTCCAAATGTAAAACACTTCCTTGTGGTTTACATAACATTTAATGGTGGTTCTTTGGTCAAAATGTTGCATAGATTATGTTTTACAGATCATCTTCAAGCCGTTTCAGGATGCGCCGTTTTGTGGGCGGACTTATTTACGTGGCTCACCTTTGGCAGCGTCTTCTCCCCGTCATCTTTGTTGTAGCGGTGTAGCGTGCAAGGACGGGAGTGGAAGAAGTGTCAAAAGACGGAGCTAACTGTTTTAATGACATTCAGACTTTACTTCAATCAATAACTGAGCGGCATCTTCTCAACCGTGGCTGAGTAGTGCAACAACAACGCCAGAAATGTGTCCCACGAAAAAACGTTCCACCGAAACTCTAATAACTAAAGTTCCCTGGGTGGATAATGTAAACTCACTACACTGGTATGTTTTAGCGCTTTCATGGCGAGTTTACTGACGAATATAAGTAAGAACTTTACTCTACTTTATATCAGAAAGGGCAACAGCGGAGGATGAATGTCCCATAACAAGAAGATAGAGAAAAAGAAAAAGCTTATTGACTATGTTGCTGGCATGGACCACAAAGGCGGATGCGCGCAAATATACAGGACTTATACAGATCCCAAATACAGACCAGCAGGTACCAGAAGGTAAGAAAAGTTGTTTTTGCATAATGCCAGATTATATGTCTTACCTTATACACACACCACAATAATACTTCTATGTTTAATACGCCGACAATTCATAAAGCGGTGCGGCTTCATAGCTTACCAAGTCGTACTAGAACATGATAGATTTTTGAGCGCTGAGTGTCATGTTCTATATTTTTAATGGAACATATAAGATGTTGGTGGTGTTTACTTGAGTCATATTTCAGTCTACATGTATCTCTAATGTGTGACTGCCATCTACTGGTCACACTAATCATTTCACCATGTACCAAATAAAAGGGCTTTGAGGTCGGTAAGCAAAACCAATATTATTCCATACATTAGGCGCACCAGACAATAAGGCGCACTGTCGAGTTTTGAGAAAATGAAAGGATTTTAAGTCTGCCTTATAGCCCGAAAAATACGTAGGTTCATTAATAGGCGCTCACAAGCAGGCTTTGTACCAGAGCAAGTTTTAATTGTGAGGAGACATGACTTTTTTTGGGAAAAAGATGCCAAAACGGACTTATTTCACAGCAGAGGAAAAGAGCTACCTCTCGTTCAGCGGCACCTCTTCCAAGGGTACACACCCCGATCCCTGCCTTCTATCCCGTTTGTCTGTCTGCTCCATTTTCGTCAGCCAATGTTCATGTAAGTGGGTTTTACGGATTTAAATGTTTGATGACACTTTAATATGGGGAACATATTCACCATTTATTGGTTGCTTAGTAAAGTAACACATACTTAATATAGAGTTACTTATATAAGGGTTAGGGTTACTAATAAGCAATCATTTTGAGGTTATTGAGGGAAGACTCTTAGTCAATGGCTTACTGGCTGTATAATAGACCTATTCAGTGGCCTAGTGTCCGCCCTGAGATCTGTAGGTCGTGAGTTCAAATCCCTGGCCGAGTCATACCAAAGACTATAAAAATGGGACCCATTACCTCCCTGCTTGGCACTCAGCATCAAGGGTTGGAATTGGGGGTCAAATCACCATAAATGATTCCTGGGTGCGGCCACCGCTACTGCTCACTGCTCCCCCCACCTCCCAGGGCGTGTGATCAAAGGGGGATGGGTCAAATGCAGAGAATAATTTCGCCACACCTAGTGTGTGTGTGACAATCATTGGTACTTTAACTTTTTGAATAAGGCCATGCAGAATAAGGCATTAATAAGTACTTAAAGGCCTACTGAAACCCACTACTACCGACCACGCAGTCTGATAGTTTATATATCAATGATGAAATATTAACATTGCAACACATGCCAATACGGCCGGTTTAGTTTACTAAATTGCAATTTTAAATTTCGCACGGAAGTATCATGCTAAAACGTAGCGGTATGATGATGGATGATGTCACGCATTGTAGAGGACATTTTGTTCCAGCACCGTTCCAAGCTATAAGTAGTCTGTTTTCATCGCATAATTCCACAGTATCCTTGACATCTGTGTTGCTGAATCTTTTGCAATTTGTTCAATGAATAATGGAGACATCAAAGAAGAAAGCTGTAGGTGGGAAGCGTTGTATTGCGTCCGCCTTTAGCAACACAAACAAAGTCGGTGTTTCATTGTTTACATTCCCGAAAGATGACAATGAAGCTTTACTATGGAACAGAGCGGTCAAGCGAACACGGTTGGATTGGACCACACACACAAAGTACAGTGTATTATGCAGCAATCATTTCGAAAGATCGTGTTTCGAAGAGGGTCCCTTGCGAAGGGCAGAGATGGGCATCGCCACCACCCGTCGACTGGTGCTGAAGAAAGGTGCGGGGCCGACCTTCAGGTTGTACAGGTACGACCATATAATCTCACTAAAACACTAGTAACACAATAAGCAGATAAGGGATTTTCCAGAATGATCCTAGTAAATTGGTCTAATATCTGAATCGCTCCCACTGCCCTCGTCTTTTTATTATTTTTATTTTTTTCTATTCCGTCACTCTCACTTTCCTCATCCACGAATCTTTCATCCTCGCTCAAATTAATGGGGAAATCGTCGCTTTCTCGGTCCGAATCGCTCTCGCTGCTGGTGGCCATGATTGTAAACAATGTTCAGATGTGAAGAGCTCCACAACCCGTGATGTCATGCCCATATTGTCTGCTACTTCTGGTGCAGGCAAGGCTTTTTTATTAGCGACCAAAAGTTACAAACTTTTTCGTCTATGTTCTCTACTAAATCCTTTCAGTAAAAATATGGCTATATCGCGAAATCATCAAGTATGACACATAGAATGGACCTGCTATCCCCGTTTAAATAAGAAAATCTCATTTCTGTAGGCCTTTAAATTAGGAGCCAATATGTTACCGGGCGTTGTTATGGGGCGGCATGGCATAGTGGGTAGAGTGGCCGGCCAGAAACCTGAGGGTTGCAGGTTCGTTTCCCACCTATTGACATACAAAAAAATCGCTGCTGTTGTGTCCTTGGGCAGGACACTTCTCGCTTTGCCCCCGGTGCACTCACACTGGTGAATGAATGATGAATGAATGATAGGTGGCAGCCACGCCTCCTTCAGTCTACCACCAGGGCAGCTGTGGCTACTGATGTAGCTTACCACCACCAGGTGTGAATGCATGTTGAGTCAACTTCTCTGTGAGCGCTTTGAGTGTCTAAAAAAGCGCGATATAAATCTAAGTAGTTTTTTTTTTTACTAATTTGCATGTCAATAAGCAACTAATTAATGGTGAAAATGTGTTCCCCATACTAAAGTTTTACCAATTGTTTATTATTGTCACAATATGGTGGTCAAAGTTAAGGATTAGGGGATTTCTGACCGTTTGTGAGGGCACCGACGGGACTTTTGTGTGTGCGTTTTGGCAGAGCAGCGCAAGACAACAGCTGGTCGTCGTCATCGTCGTTTTGGCTCGTTAATAAAAAAGAAAGTTGACCTGTCACTCCCTTGTTATGTTATGTCATGTTTCTTTACTTTATTATTCTTATTTACTTTGTTTCTTATGGAGAAAGTTGCTTCACCATATGAACTTTTCCATTTTGCAAACCCTGTTCAAGAACCAATCAGGTTGGTGAATGGAGGCTCCACTGTACACCATGGGGCAGAGCTTCGGGCATATGTTTGACCAGCACGTCCAATTAACCAAAAACATACCAGGTGCTTACATCTCTTGCCATAAACCTGAGAGCATCGATTAAAACCAGCGGTTAGTCAGCCTCAACAACAGAACATGAAACCAAACCAGGACAGACCAACACCAACGGTCCTTGGAGAGACAAACATGGCAGTGTAGCGTGTTTAGTGGGAGAAGACTGCAGTCAGTACGTTCACACGTTGAAGAGAGATCAGATGCAAGCAACACACCCACAGTGGGGGACTTGAGGAGGGGGGGGCGGGGGAGGAGGTGGGGGTCTGGGTCACAGTTCAAACAGGTGAGAAAGGTGTGAGGGGGGAAAGGGGGCAGAAGAAGATCGGGGTGGGGGGACAAGACACGAGAAGATACGACATTGCCGAGGGGTCGGAGCCCCCCTGCCCGGCACCGGGGGGGCGGGAGGGGTCCCGGTGCAGTGAAACACGAACACGGCGACACCAGAAGGGGCCACTTCCTGTTGGAGAGGCAGGCACAGGAAGAGGAGACGACAAGGGCGCTGATTGGTGGGGATTGATTTCGAGAAGGGGCCCGCCAACACCAGAAATGCACCATGCGACTGTCTTGTCACAAGACAAGATTAGAAGAGAAGAGGGAGGAAGAAGAGTGTTAATCTGTTTTTGTTTTATTTTTTTATAAATGTCTAAAAGTTTTCGGTTTTGCGGAATTTTCAGATACGAAATCTGCATACTTGCCAACCTTGAGACCTATTAATTCCCGAGTTGGGGGTTGTATATTGTAGCGTTCCGGTATTTGTTCTGTTGTGTCTATGTTGTGTTACAGTGCGGATGTTCTCCCGAAATGTGTTTGTCATTCTTGTTTGGTGTGGGTTCACAGTGTGGCGCGTATTTATAACAGTGTTAAAGTTGTTTATACGGCCACCCTCAGTGTGACCTGTATGGCTGTTGACCAAGTATGCATTGCATTCAGTTGTGTGTATAGAAGCCGCATAGAAAATGCGACTGGTCCGGCACGTTGTTTGAATGCTGGAAAAGCGGACGTAACGACATGTTGTAGAGGACAGTAAAGACAGTTCCCCCGATAATGTTGACTGGGTGGAAATCGGGAGAGATTCGATAGAATGGTTGCCCCGGGAGCTTTTCGGGAGGGGCACTGAAATTCGGGAGTCTCCCGGTAAAATCGGGAGGGTTGGCAAGTATGGAAATCTGGCAGTGTTAAGTCGAAAAATCAGCATACATTAAGGGATGTAACAAATTGACATTTTGGTCACACTTTAGTATGGGGAACACATATTCACCATTAATTAGTTTCTAATTAACATGCAAATTAGTAACATATTGGCTCTTAATTAGTCATTAAGTAATTAATGCCTTATTCTGCATGGCCTTATTATACAACCAGTAAGCCTAACTAAGAGCCTTCCCTCAATAACTTCAGAAATATTGTTTATTAGTAGCCCTAACCCTTATATGTTCCCCTAGTGTCCAAACAACTCTAAATTAAGTCTTTGTTGCTTTAATAAGCAACTAATTAATGGTGAGTATGTTCCCCATACTAAAGTGTTACCGGAATTTTAATACCACGATTATATTTATCAGGGTTGTCACTATTTAGGTATTGTTAAATGTGCTCAAAAAGTACTGAAATATTTTGACCACGTTTTTTTTTAATAACTAAAATAAATAGAGACAATATTCTTTTGCACGTTTCGTGTTTCCTATATGCTTCACTGATAGTTTTACCCTAAGGCCATGTCCACATGAACACAGAGAGTTTCAAAAACCCATATTTGGGGTTAAAACGGTCTCCATGCACACAAGTGTAGTTTCAAAAGTGTATAATAGACCTGCTCAGTGGCCTGGTACAGTGGTCCCCAACTACCGGGTCGCAAAATAATTTTTTATTAAAAAAAAATATATATATATATATATTTTTTATTTTTTTTGTATTAAATCAACATAAAAAAAACACAGTATACACTTACAAATAGTGCAAAAACCACAAAAAACTCCCTTTTTCATGACAAAAACGTCCCTTTTTCATGACAAAGAAGAAAAAAAAAAGGACACCCCCCGACCCCCGGGCCGCGGGACAAATCATTAAGCGTTCACCGGTCCGCGGATACAAAAAGGTTGGGGAACACTGGCCTAGTAGTTAGATTGTCCGTCCTGAGATCGGTAGGTTCTGAGTTCAAACCCTGGCCGAGTCATACCAAAGACTATAAAAATTAGACCCATTAGCTCCCTGCTTGGCACTCAGCATCAAGGGTTGGAACTGGGGTTTAAATCACCAAAAATTATTACCGGGAGCGGCCACCGCTGCTGCTCACTGCTGCCCTCACCTCCCAGAAGGTGAACAAGGGGCTGGGTCAAATGCAGAGGACAAATTTGATCACACCTAGTGAGTGTGTGACGATCATTGGTACTTTAACTTTAATCAGAAACCTGGAAAAAGCAGCAATATCTGACTTAGACCATGTCCACAATAACAGATACTTAATAAAGGCATACTCATCTCTGCGTTTAAGCCTCTTGTCCACACGCAGACGCATACTTGTGCCTTTAAAAATGCAGACTTTTACAAACGCTGGCCAAAGTGTAGAGATCCAAAACTCTCCGCTTAGCGTCTGTGTGTACCCGGCACAAACGGAGACTGGGGGTGACGTCACGGTTGTGCGCTGTCATCTCAAAAGCTCAACAACACTGCCTTTAAACACATTATAAGAGGACATAATGTATGTTTGAACGTAAACATGCTGCTCTTTTCACTCATTATTAAAAAGGACATCAAAATTGGTTTTGAGACACTCCCGTCGGAGCGAATGACAGTCTTTGGATACGATCGCTGTGGAACCTCCACCTGATGGGGCAATTTTGACAAGCAAGACTTTTTGCTGTGTGTCATAGGAAAGGAGCAACATTATTTTATGTTTTAGTACAGACAACTATTTAATAATATCACCTTAACATTTAACACGGTAAAGAATCTGGGTGTTGTCTTCGACCCAACTCTCTCCTTTGAGTCACACATTAACTACTCAGTGGCCTAGTGGTTAGAGCAGGGGTAGGGAACCTATGGCTCGAGAGCCAGATGTGGCTCTTTTAATGACTGCACCTGGCTCTCAGATAAATCTTAGCTGACATTGCTTAATATATATTTTCGCTGGTAATCACAATGTCAAAAATAACGTTCAAAATATAAAACATTCCCATGCATTTTCATTCATCCATCCATCCATCCGGTTTCTACCGCACCTGTTCAAGAAGTCGCAGTAATGGTGAGAAGTATTTTATTTCTTGTTGGTTAGCCTCAGAATAACAATGTTATTAAAATGAATAAGACTTATCATACTCTAGACATGTTGGTCTTTCTTAAAAATGCACGCATATAGTTGTATTCAGTGTTAAAAAAAAAAAAATATATATATATATATATATATGGCTCTCACGGAAATACTTTAAAAAATATTTGGCTTGTATGGCTCTCTCAGCCAAAAAGGTTCCCGACCCCTGGGTTAGAGTGTCCGCCCTGAGATCGGTAGGTCGGGAATTCAAACCCCGGCCGAGTCATACCAAAGACTATAAAACTTGGACCCATTACCTCCTTGATTGGCACTCAGCATTAAGAGTTGGAATTGGGGGTTAAATCACCAAAAATTATTACCGGGCGCGGCCACCGCTGCTGCGCACTGCTCCCCTCACCTCCCAGGGGGTGATCAAGGGTGATGGGTCAAATGCAGAGAATAATTTCGCCACACCAAGAGTGTGTGTGACAATCATTAATACTTTAATTTAACTTGGAGAGTGTGACAAAAACGGCTTTCTTTCATTGCCGTAATATCGCTAAAATGTGTTCCATTTTGTCCACCAGCGACGCTGAGATCATTATTCATGTGTTGGTTACGTCTCGTCTCGATTACTGTAAGGTATTATTTTCAGGTCTCCTTATGTCTAGCATGAAAAGATTACAGTTGGTACAAAATGCGGCTGCTAGACTTTTGACAAGAACAAGAAAGTTTGCTCATATTTCGCCTATACTTATATATATATATATATATATATATATATATATATATATATATATATATATATATATATATATATATATATACATATATATATATATATACACACCTATACTGGCTCACCTGCACTGGCTTCCTGTGCACTTAAGATGTGACTTTAAGGTTTTACTACTTACGTATAAAATACTACACGGTCTCGATCCAGCCTATCTTGCCGATTGTATTGTACCATATGTCCCGGCAAGAAATCTGCGTTTAAAGAACCCCGGCTTATTAGTGATTCCCAGAGCCCAAAAAAAGTCTGCAGGCTATAGAGCGTTTTCCATTCGGGCACCAGTACTCTGGAATGCCCTCCCAGTAACAGTTTGAGATGCTACCTCAGTATTTGTATACTCTAGCCTTTAAATAGACCCCCCCTTTTGGATCAGTTGATCTGCCGTTTCTTTTCTGCTCTGGCCCCCTCTCCTGCGTGGAAAAGGTTATTAAGTGACCAGAGATGAGGCGCTAGCTTTTTAAAGTCGGGACCCAGAGTGGACGTCTCTGCGCTGCTGACCTGTTGGCCCCACCATGGACTGGACTCTTACACTATTAACTAGATCCACTTGACGTCCATTGCACTGGTTGCCCAGGGGAGTGGGTCCCACATCTGCGGTCCCCTCCAAGGTTTCTCATTGTCATCCCATTGGGTTGAGTTTTTTATTGCCCTGATGTGGAATCTGAGCCAAAGATGTCGTTGTGGCTTGTGCAGCCCTTTGAGACACTCGTGATTTAGGGTTATACAAGCAGATCTGATTGATTGATTGATACTTATTTAACTACAAATCATAAAGTTAACTTACGCATCTTGCTTCCAATTTTGTAGATGGAACGACAGTTCACACGTGTAAAGAAAAGAGACCAAGCAACTAAAAAAAAAAACATGATGTATCCTCTTCCTTGAAGTGTGTACTGATGTCAAAGACGATACACACTTCATCACACATGTACCATCACTATATCCATGATTAAATGTTTTATAATTCCGCGAGAGTTTTGTAGAGACACACGCACGTCCGTGCGCTTTGTATAGACACTTAAACATGCAAAAGGGTGTCCTTGACTCTTTAGTGCGTATTGATATTAGAAATAATGTACACTTCACTGCACATGTAATGTATTCCCATGTTAAGTTAAAAAAAAGTTAAGGTACCACTGATAGTCACACACACACACACTAGATGTGGTGAAATTTGCCTCTGCATTTGACTAGTTCCACCACCTGGGAGGTGAAGGGAGCAGCGAGCAGCAGCGGTGGCCACGCTCTGGAATTGTTTTTGGTGATTTAACCCCCAATTCCAACCCTTGATGCAGAGTACCAAGCAGGGAGGTAATGGCTCCCATTTTTATAGTCGCGGTTTGAACTCACGACCTTCCGATCTCAGGGCAGACACTTTATGCTGAACACTGCATCTCCATGTTGCTGAACACGTTATAATTCAATGAGTGGTGGGTTTTAGCAGCACAGGCGTGAATTCACTCTTTAATAATGTTCCCAGGGCTGTGTACGTGCAGCCAGGTTGTAAAGATAATGTACATGTTAGACTTTAACTGAGATTTCCTTTTTATTGTTATTCAAATTTGAGTTTTACAGTACAGATAAGAACAAAATGTTGTTGCATTAGTTCATGGTAGTGCAGGATAAAAGAGTAATAAGGTGCAGATATAAATAAAAAGAGATGACTGTACAGATAAACATATTACAGTTTTGCATATGCATCCATGTTTATGGATCTATGTTATATTGTCTTTATATTCCAGCGAGTTCATCCATTTTTGGGGGGGAATTGAGGGTATTATTATGATGTCATTGTACATCTAAAGTTGATCAAAAATAAACATAACATGAGGTGTAATGCCACCAAGTCAGATATTGCTGCTTTTTCAAGGCTTCTGATTGGACAAAATGTGCCTGACAGCAGGTGTATGCGTTTGTGTGTAGACAGAGACCATTTTGAAACTACACTTGTGTGAATGGAGACTATTTTAACCCCGAATGTGTGTTTTTGAAACTCTCCGTGTTTGTGTGGACATGGCCTTAGTGGCATTACAACTCCTATTATGTTTATTTTGATCGACTTTAGATGTGCAACTATGAAACTCTCTACCTGACACTTTGAAAAGTATACCTACACTTGTCACTTTCAAAAAACAAACACAATTGTGGCTCGTTGAGCAACAATCATGGTCCCATGTTGAGTTTTTACTTATTCTTACTAATTGTTTTTAATCCAGTCTGCACTTTGTCTGTGTTATTATTATTATTTATGTAGTTTGCACTTTGCCTGTATTATTACTATTATCATTATTAATCGACTCATCTTTGCCTTATTCTTTTTATTTTCCTACTCAAATGATGTTGGATCTGTGTTGTTGTTGGGGACAAGTGTTGTAAATTAGCTTTAGCTACAAAAACTACAATGCATACAATGGATACAGTGACGTGCTGTCAGGGGAGGCAAGTGAGGCAGTGCGTCACCTGCCACCAGGTGTCTTAACCATGGGATGTTCCAAAACAAAGTAATAAAAGAAAATAAGTTTTAATATTTCTCTTTTGGTTTATGCTTTCTGTATGATTTTGGTGTGGTTCTTGTATATTTTGATAATTTTCATGGTCAAAATCACGGAAATTCCATGTTTCCTGATTAAAACAATGCAGCAGATGAGAAGTGAAGCAGACACAGGCGGTGCCTCCACGGCTACACACAGTGTGTATTGGGCGTGCGTGCGAGTGGGCGCAGGCTTGTTGCCACGTGGAAAAGGCAGGTCTTGAGGCAGCAGGTACCTCTGCCTCAAGGTAGGGGGCGATATATTGTCAACTTGCAGTTCAAAGCCTCAGCAGTACTCTGACTCGCCACACTGGGAGAAGTGGGGGCGCTCAAGCCAGCAGACACAGGTCTCTCCAGCGGAAGCCAGCTTTTATTTTTTATTTTATATTTTTTTAAAGTGTATTTATAACAAACATGGCATTTTTATTTGAGTAAGCCAGCGTTTGTGGGTGTTTTTTGTCAGATGCAAAAATATTATTTAAATTATTGGAATGAAATTGAATTAAATGAATGTTTCTGCCAATATGGAGGATTATATACTGCATCCAAGATTAAATACTTCTCTAAACTGGACTTTAAGACAAAATGAATGTTGTTATACAAAGTACGTTTTCATGGAGGATAGCTATTGCTGCTTTAGATACAAATACAGAAAGGTAAGATACACTCACAATACTTGATTTATTTTGTTAAAAGCAAATGGGACCAAAAAGTATTTAATAACTTTATCAAATAGTTTTTGGACCCATTTATCATATCATATTATGATACCGTTTTTATGAAAGCTAATAACTCCCTTTTTTCCCTGTAACTAATGTGCAACCTATCAACAATGACTAGAGCTGCACATATGACTTTACGTAAAAAAATTAAAAAAAAAGTATGTACGCCTCACCTGGTGTTTAGTTCACCGCACGTCACTGATTGGATAACTGTTTCCGATGTCTATGTTTCTGTATCTGTCCCTATTTCAAATAAACCTCTATATATATATACAGTGACATGTACATTATATTGACATGCTGCCTGCACGTACACAGACCCCTGGGAATATTATTAAAGAGCGAATTCACGCCTGTGCTGCTAAAATTATATAGTGTTCAGCAACATGGTGAGATATTACATGTGCAGTGAAGTGCACATTATTTCTAAAATTAAAACACACCAATGAGCCAAGGAAACCCTTTTGCTTGTTTAAGTGCCTATATAAAGTGCACGGATGTGAGTGTACCTCTGCAAAACTCGTGGAATTACAAAGCCTTTAATCATGGATATAGTGGTATAGTACATGTGTAAAGAAGTGTATATTGTCTTTAACATCAGTACACACCACAAGGAGGACGCTACATTGTTTTGTTTTTTTTTAGTTGCTTGGCGGCTTTTGCACGCGTGCAAAAATGGACGCAAGACACGCAAGTTAACTTCATGATTTGTCCTTAAATAAGGACTAAAAACATAAAATAATGTTGCATGTTTCTTATGATACCCAGCAAAAAATCTTGCTTGTCAAAATTGCCAGGTGGAGGTTCCACAGCGATCGTATCCCAAACAGCTGACTGTCATTAGCGCCGGCGGGAGTGTCTCAAAGTCCATGTTGATGTCTTTTTTAATAATGTTGAGTGAAAAAAGCAGCATGTTTACGTTCAAACATACAGTAAGTCCTATCATAATGTGTTTAAAGGCAGCAAGGTAGTGTTGTTGAGACAAAAGTATGCGTCTGCGTGTGGACAAGAGGCCTTGACTAAGTATCTGTGTTCTCTTTTAATGGATAAGCTTATATTTGTTTCAAATATTGTTTGTACTGTACCACTTTAAGATTTAATTAAATGAAAAGTGTAATACAAATAAAATATATTATGTATTATTTATTATTTCTGGCAGGGACTGTGGCATCCTACTCTGATCAGCGGTCCTCAACGCACCGTAAAAACACCTGCGTCTTGTATTCCTCTAAGTGTAGAACGATTAATATAAGAAAGCACATATTGTAGGTTCAATGTGCACAATTGGATATCTTTGTTGCTCAGACAGCAATGTTTTTGTATACGTTTGGATTGGGGTATGTCGCTTCTTAATGGGGAAATGTGTTAATGTTGCTTGTTTTCATGTTAGCATTTAAGCAAACAGTCTGTGAGTTTATCACCGTTTTTCGAAAACTTAAATTCAAAACAGTAATACGGAAATGTTCCCGCAGTTATCATTAATACGGTTTATTGTTACATCCCTAGCATGTATCGAAACAAAAAGTAGCGTTTATGTTTGTGATTCCGTTGTATTATTCCCTAGGGTAAGTGCAGCTTTATTACTGACCCATTAGCATATTGTACAAAACCCAAAACCAGTGAAGTTGGCACGTAGTGCAATTCGTAATTAAAAACAGAATACGATGATTTCAAATCTTTTTCAACTTATATTAGGTTGAATAGACTGCTAAGACAAGATATTTACTGTTCAAACTGAGAAACATTTTTTTTTTTGCAAGTAATCATTAATTTAGAATTTAATGGCAGCAACATATTGCAAAAAAAAAATGTCACATGGGTATTTTTACCACTGGGTTACATGGCCTTTCCTTTTAACAACACTCAGTAAACGTTTGGGAACTGAGGAGACCAATTAATACACCCCCATACCATTACAGACCCTGGTTTTTGAACTTTGTGCCGATAGTTTCCCCCAAAAATTTGAAGTGTGGATTTGTCAGACCACAGAACACTTTTCCACTTTGCATCAATTAATTTTAGATGAGGCTGGCGGCGTTTCTGGGTGTTGTTGATAAATGGCTTTCGCTTTGCACTTACAGATGTAGCGATGAACTGTAATTACTGACAGAGGTTTTCTGAAGTGTCCCTGAGCCCATGTAGTGATTTCCTTTACACAGTGATGTCGCTTTTTGATGCAGTAACACCTGAGGGATTGAAGGTCCATAAAATCATTGCCTACATGCAGTGATTTCTCCAGTCTCTGAACCTTTTGATGATATTACAGACCTTAGATCAGGGGTAGGGAACCTATGGCTCTAGAGCCAGATGTGGCTCTTTTGATGACTGCATCTGGATCTCGGGTAAATCTGAGCTGACATTGCTTAACACGATAAGTAATGAATAATTCCACTTGTAATCACAGTGTTAAAAATAACGTTCAAAATATAAAACATTCTCATGCATTTTTATGTTCAAGAAGTTGCGTTAATGGTAAGTAGTAATTTTTTTATTATTGGTTAGTGTAGGGCTTGCCCTCCTAGGGGTTCTTCAGACCACCAAGAGCCTGTTTTAGGGTTACAATATTGTTTTATTTTATTTTTCTCTCAGTTGCTTTCCAGCAATTGTCTTTTTCTCTTTCGTCCTCACTCGCGCTCTGGCTCCAGCCGTCTCTCCTCCTGGCTGCTGCTTATAGCAGAGCGACAGGTGATTAGATAACAAGGCCCAGATGGGCCTTCTACGCACCTGTCGCTGATTTCGATGCCGGTCCTGGCAACATCCCGCCTTGCTGCAGGCCCGCAGGCCACGTCCCCTCCACAGTTAACTTCAGAATAACAATGTTATTACAAAGAATAAGAGACCTATTATACTCTGGAAATGTTGGTCTTACTTAAAAATGCACACGTTTAGTTGTGTTTAGTGTTAAAAAAAAAAAGATTATATGGCTCTTAAGGAAATACATTTTAAAATATTTGGCTTCATGGCTCTCTCAGACAAAAAGGTTCCCGACCCCTGCCTTAGATGGTGAAATCCATCTGATTTGCATGTTAATAAGCAATTCCTTGCAATAGCTGGTTGTGAAACGTTGTTCAAAACTATTCGACAACTTGTTCACTCATTTTTTCACAAAGTGGTGACCCTCGCCTCATCCTTGTTTGTGAATGTATGAGCATTTCACGGAAGCTGCTTTTATACCCAATCATGGCACCCACCCGTTCCCAATTAGCCTGTTCACCTGTGGGATGTTCCAAATAAATGTTTGATGAGCGTTCCTCAACATTCTCAGTCTTTTTTGCCACTTGTGCTAGCTTTTTTGAAACATGTTGCAGGCATCAAACTCCAAAGGAGCTAATATTTGCAAAAAATAACATTTTCCAGTTCGAACGTTAAGTATCTTGTCATTGCAGTCTATTCAATTGAAAATAGTGTAGCGGTTGATTTAAGGACATAATTCACCACACCTGTTTACTTGACTTTGTCGTCATTATTCAATGTCATTGTTCTATTGTGCACATCTTGTGTAGCATTCATACATGCAGTTAAGAGTGAGTAATTCGGTGCGAACCCTGTAAGTGACTGTCAGGAGATTTACCCAAAGGTGGGGATTGGATTTTGAGTCGCTTGATGTTAGGAATCATTCATTGTGGTCTTGGATGGAATAAACAGTGCACAAATTTTTTGTGTCAAACGATACTTCAAGTTGTCTTGCTTCCGCGTTACAAGCCCAACAATAGATTGAAAAGGATTTGCAAATCATTGTAATCTGTTTTGTATTTACACAACGTGCCAACTTCACTGGTTTTGGGTTTTGCACAATGGTTCGGTGTTAGAATTTTAATGAACAAAATTGATCAAAGTGCCTTCGCGTTATTTATCTGTACGGGGCCCTCAGTAAAGAAAGGTTGCACACCCTGTACAAATGTAAAAATTCACTTGTTGAAGCAGTTTACAGTAAAACAATACGGTAACACTTTAGTATGGGGAACTTATTCACTATTAATTAGTTGCTTATTAAAGAAAGAAAGACTTAATTTAGAGTTATTTGGACACTAGGTGTACATATAAGGGTTAGGGTTACTAATAAGCAATAGTTATTGAGGGAAGACTCTTAGTTAATGGCTTACTGGTTGTATAATAAGGCCATGCAGAATGAGGCATTAATAAGTACTTAATGACTAATTAAGAGCCAATATGTTACTAATTTGCATGTTAATAAGCAGCAAATTAATGGTGAATATGTTTCCCATACTAAAGTGTTACCAAAGTTACATAAATACTGTAAGCATTCATTTTATTTATTTTTTTTGCAAAGCTGCATAGTTGTTTTTCTACTTTTTCAGCAGATAAAGTAACATTTATGGTTATGCAGACGGTGAGTTAATATGCAAGTGTACAATTTCCTGCTGATTATTAAATCATCATAAATGGACAAAAAAAATATGCATTTTTTGCAGACCAGACCATTGCAACTGTCTGTGCAATTTGTTCCCATAGATTTGGTCACCACAGGGGGATGGGGGAATTAACACTGGAAGAAGACAGAAGACGTGAGAGGCTGGTGAGACGGTGAGATGCGGGGTCAAAAAAACTAAATGAATAAAAGAGGGAAGATCGCAGCCACATATAGCAGAGAACCAAACCACCGCAGACGGACAGACAGACACACACGCAGGAGTGCTGTACTTACAATCATCTGTGGAGGGAGAGCGGTGGGAGCAGGATGTAATAGTAATCACAACAACCAGAAAAAAGGGTCAGTCAAGCTGCAAAGAGCCCCACATCAATCACACAAAAAATTGAAAAAAATCTGTCTTTGGAAGTGGATGGAACCAATTGACTCCCGTCTATTGTCTGCACTAGAAAAACCAGCAATGTACAGGTTCTTACCCTCTTATCACTGATATGAGGCTCTTCCATTGATATCCAAACACAAAAAGAGCACACATATATAAAAGAAAACAACGACAAAAATCACAGTCTGCTCTCCAAAATGTACGCTACTTTTTTGGTGGGGAATAGAGGCCACATCCTTTCGGGAGAAAACTTGCAGACATATTGGAGAGCAGGCCTGAGCTGGCGTAATGATGTGATGTACTTTGGAATATAATGTGTGCAACACACTCAGGACGCCTTTGTTCCTCCTTTCTGCAGATTCTGACCCCCGGCTTTCTTTCATTCGATGCCAACTTAGCAGGTGGAGATGTGTGTGCGTGCGTGTGCATGTGTGGACTCCTGGCATCCTTCTATAGGTTTCATGTTTATTTTGAACAAAACACCCTTTGGATGTGGTTGCATGACTGAAGTTTGCAACTGACAAAGTGGCTTAGACCATGTCTACACTAAGTCCTTTAAAACCCTGTAAACGAATAATTATTTAGCCACACAAAACCAGCGTTTAAGGTTCCCCTCCTCGGACACATTTTTACACGGGTAAGTCAGCCTTGTAATTCTTCAATCTCCAGCACTTAGCTTTGTATGGACTCATTGATCCTTTGATCATTGATCGTTTACAAAGTGAGTTCGGCGAGGAAGTGTCGCCAGAAAGGCCGCGCCCTACACAGGAAGTGACATCAGAAAGAACGAGCCACAGCCAGCTTCATAATAAAGCGTTTTTTGTAGCTCGGCATGCCCGTGTTTCTCCTTCTTTTACATGTACAGACGCTTGTGGAAATCACACATGAATACCTTAAGACAGTGGTTCTCAAATGGGGGTACGCGTAGCCCTGGGGGTACTTGAAGGTATGCCAAGGGGTACGTGGGATTTTTTAAAAATATGCTAAAAATAGCAACAATTCAAATATTCTTTATAAATATATTTATTGAATAATACTTCAACAAAATATGAATGTAAGTTCATAAACTGTGAAGAGAAATGCAACAATTCAGTGTTGACAGCCAGATTTTTTGTGGACATGTTCCATAAATACTGATGTTAAAGATTTCTTGTTTTGTTAAAGAAATGTTTAGAATTAGGTTCATTACAATCCCCAAAGAGGGCACTTTAAGTTGATGATTAACTCCATGTGTAGAAATCTTTATTTATAATTGAATCACTTGTTTATTTTTCGACAAGTTTTCAGTTATTTTTATATCTTTTTTTGCAAATAGTTCAAAAAAGACCTCTACAAATGAGCAATATTCTGCACTGTTATACAATTTAATAAATCAGAAACTGATGACATAGTGCTGTATTTTACTTCTTTAGCTCTTTTTTTCAACCAAAAATTATTTGCTCTGATTAGGGGGTACTTGAATTTAAAAAATGTTCACAGGGGGTACATCACTGAAAAAAGGTTGAGAACCACTGCCTTAAGAGAAAGCGATCGCAGCTATTTGGGATACGACATTTCTCAGACGGCAAGAGAACTTTCCAATGTCCGGCCGGGTCAGCTGCGTTTCTACTTAGCGAAAAACTTTGTCCATTTGTCGAAGGAGAGACAACGAGAATGCGAGCTTCATTGGATGCGATAAAAAAGGTAGCGCGTGCTTTGTATTACCTGGCCGTCGAGGAAAACGGCGAATGATTTTGGACTGGCAAAGCAGACTATCAATTATTGTCCGCCATGTATGTCAAGCGATTACTCAACGTCTATATAAAGTCACCAAAAACGAACGGACAATGTAGGTGAAAGCGAATCCTGATGGCTTCATCTGGCCAGGATCTTCAGCTCTCACTAGATCGGTTCGCAGCAGAGCATGAAGCGACTGGGAAGAGAATCACCACCTCCAATTCCGAGTCCATAGTTCTCGCCCAGAAAAGGGTGGAGTGCCATCTCCGGGTGGGGGAGGAGACCCTGCCCCAAGTGGAGGAGTTCAAGTACCTAGGGGTCTTGTTCATCAGTGAGGGAAGAGTGGATCTTGAGATCGACAGTCGGATCAGTGTGGCGTCTTAAGTAATACGGACTCTCAATTTACAGGTCGATCTACATTCCCATCCTCACCTATGGTCACGAGCTTTTGGTTATGACCGAAAGGACAAGATCACGGAAACAAGCGGCCGAAATGAGTTTCCTCCGGCGGGTGGCGGGGCTCTCCCTTAGAGATAGGGTGAGAAGCTCTGCCATCCGGGAGGGCTCAAAGTAAAGCCGCTGCTCCTTCACATCGAGAGGAGCCAGATGAGGTGGTTCGGGCATCTGGTCAGGATGGCCAAAAAGGTGTTTAGGGCACGTCCAACTGGTAGGAGGCCACGGGGAAGACCCAGGACACGTTGGGAAGACTATGTCTCCCGGCTGGCCTGGGAACCCCTCAGGATCCCTCGGGAAGATCGGGTGGCTGGAGAGAGGAAAATCTGGGCTGCTGCCCCCGCGACCATACCTTGGATAAGCGGAAGAAGATGGATGGATGGCAAAAGAGAGGAGTTTCCTGACCAGATATCTAAATCCCTAGTTTGATGGATGTAAAATTTTCTTTATCTCATTGTTTGTGTCTAATAAAGATTTGATTAATTAATGATGGCTCAGGTGTGATTCACTACAGTAGGGCCCCACAGCACACTGGATTCCAGTTGATTGAAATACTACAACACTGGATATTGTTCAGATAAGTTACATTTAAGAACTTGCACACAAAGCAACACTGGAGATTATGACGTGCGCATTTTCCACGCATGCGTACTAGGTCGCGATGCGCTGACGGACGGAGGGGGGCGGGGGTCTTGAACGGTGGCATTGTTGTGTGTGGACACGGATAAGGTTAGGTGTGATTTACCCTGGATAACCTTATCCGGCTTAGTGTAAACGGGGCCTTAGTCCTCCTATTGTATGCTCTTGTTTATGTGTGCCTGGATCCACGCACACTCACCGTTTGGTCTGTAAGTGGCGGCAGAACGATGGTCTTCTCCATGGTGTTCATCACCAGCTTCCACAACTCCTTCAACACACGCTTCAGCACCGTTTTCTCACAGATCTTTGCAAACAGAGTCAGGCTGACAGAAAAAAACAAGAACTTATATTAATAACATTCTTTTTTTTTCTTATTTCATTTATTTCAGGCAATGACATTAAAAAATACAAGGTAGACAACACTTAGTAATATAAATTAATATAATGCAAAAGGTATGTACAGTATGTAATCATGATGGTCCAGTTTTGCCTGAAAGAGAGTGGGAAGAAGATACTTTATTTAATCCCCCCCCACCCAGTTCTCCATTCAGTGATTAATACATTGAGTTTCACTGTTACTTTGTTTAAGGATTATAATACAAATGTTGTATCATGTAGGAAGAATGAACTTACCAACAATGGTAATAGACAAAATACCAACGATGGTAACAGACAAAATACCAACAATGGCAACAGACAAAATACCAACAATGGTAATAGACAAAATACCAACAATGGTAACGGACAAAATACCAACAATGGCAACAGACAAAATACCAACAATGGTAATAGAAAAAATACCAACAATGGTAACAGACAAAATACCAACAATGGTAATAGACAAAATACCAACAATGGTAATAGACAAAATGCCAAAAATTGTAATAGAAAAAATGCCAAAAATTGTAATAGACAAAATACCAACAATGGTAATAGACAAAATACCAACAATGGTAATAGACAAAATGCCAAAAAGTGTAATAGACAAAATACCAACAATGGTAATAGACAAAATACCAACAATGGTAACAGACAAAATACCAACAATGGTAATAGACAAAATACCAACAATGGTAATAGACAAAATGCCAAAAATTGTAATAGAAAAAATGCCAAAAATTGTAATAGACAAAATACCAACAATGGTAATAGACAAAATACCAACAATGGTAATAGACAAAATGCCAAAAATTGTAATAGACAAAATGCCAAAAATTGTAATAGACAAAATACCAACAATGGTAATAGACAAAATACCAACAATGGTAATAGACAAAATGCCAAAAAGTGTAATAGACAAAATACCAACAATGGTAATAGACAAAATACCAACAATGGTAATAGACAAAATGCCAAAAATTGTAATAGACAAAATACCAACAATGGTAACAGACAAAATAACAACAATGGTAACAGACAAAATAACAACAATGGTAATAGACAAAATACCAACAATGGTAATAGACTAAATACAAACAATGGTAAACGACAAAATACCAACAATGGTAATAGACAAAATACCAACAATGGTAATAGACAAAATACCAATAATGGTAATAGACTAAATACCAACAATGGTAATAGACTAAATACCAACAATGGTAATAGACAAAATACCAACAATGGTAATAGACAAAATACCAACAATGGTAATAGACAAAATACCAACAATGGTAATAGACAAAATACCAATAATGGTAATAGACTAAATACCAACAATGGTAATAGACTAAATACCAACAATGGTAACAGACAAAACACCAACTATGGTAATAGACAAAATACCAACAATGCTAATAGACAAAACACCAACAATGGTAATAGACAAAACACCAACTATGGTAATAGACAAAATACCAACAATGGTAATAGACAAAATACCAACAATGGTAATAGACAAAACACCAACAATGGTAATAGACAAAATACCAACAATGGTAATAGACAAAATGCCAACAATGGTAATAGACAAAAAGCCAAAAAGTGTAATAGACAAAATACCAACAATGGTAATAGACAAAATACCAACAATGGTAATAGACAAAATACCAACAATGGTAATAGACAAAATACCAACAATGGTAATAGACAAAATGCCAACAATGGGAATAGACAAAATGCCAAAAAGTGTAATAGACAAAATACCAACAATGGTAATAGACTAGATACCAACAATGGTAATAGACAAAATACCAACAATGGTAATAGACAAAATACCAACAATGGTAATAGAAAAAATGCCAAAAATTGTAATAGACAAAATGCCAACAATGGGAATAGACAAAATGCCAAAAAGTGTAATAGACAAAATACCAACAATGGTAATAGACTAGATACCAACAATGGTAATAGACAAAATACCAACAATGGTAATAGACAAAATACCAACGATGGTAATAGACAAAATACCAACGATGGTAATAGACTAAATACCAACAATGGTAATAGACAAAACACCAACAATGGTAATAGACAAAATACCAACTATGGTAATAGACAAAATACCAACAATGGTAATAGACAAAATACCAACAATGGTAATAGACAAAACACCAACAATGGTAATAGACAAAATGCCAAAAATGGTAACAGACAAAATACCAACAATGGTAACAGACAAAATACCAACAATGGTAATAGACAAAATACCAACAATGGTAATAGACAAAATACCAACAATGGTAATAGACAAAATACCAACAATGGTAATAGACAAAATGCCAACAATGGGAATAGACAAAATGCCAAAAAGTGTAATAGACAAAATACCAACAATGGTAATAGACTAGATACCAACAATGGTAATAGACAAAATACCAACAATGGTAATAGACAAAATACCAACAATGGTAATAGAAAAAATGCCAAAAATTGTAATAGACAAAATGCCAACAATGGGAATAGACAAAATGCCAAAAAGTGTAATAGACAAAATACCAACAATGGTAATAGACTAGATACCAACAATGGTAATAGACAAAATACCAACAATGGTAATAGACAAAATACCAACGATGGTAATAGACAAAATACCAACAATGGTAATAGACTAAATACCAACAATGGTAATAGACAAAATGCCAAAAATTGTAATAGACAAAATACCAACAATGGTAATAGACAAAATACCAACAATGGTAATAGACAACATACCAATAATGGTAATAGACTAAATACCAACAATGGTAATAGACTAAATACCAACAATGGTAACAGACAAAACACCAACTATGGTAATAGACAAAATACCAACAATGCTAATAGACAAAACACCAACAATGGTAATAGACAAAACACCAACAATGGTAATAGACAAAATACCAACAATGGTAATAGACAAAACACCAACAATGGTAATAGACAAAATGCCAAAAATTGTAATAGACAAAATACCAACAATGGTAATAGACAAAATACCAACAATGGTGATAGACAAAATGCCAACAATGGTAATAGACAAAATGCCAAAAAGTGTAATAGACAAAATACCAACAATGGTAATAGACAAAATACCAACAATGGTAATAGACAAAATACCAACAATGGTAATAGACAAAATGCCAACAATGGGAATAGACAAAATGCCAAAAAGTGTAATAGACAAAATACCAACAATGGTAATAGACAAAATACCAACAATGGTAATAGACAAAATACCAACAATGGTAATAGACAAAATACCAACGATGGTAATAGACAAAATACCAACAATGGTAATAGACTAAATACCAACAATGGTAATAGACTAAATACCAACAATGGTAATAGACAAAATGCCAAAAATTGTAATAGACAAAATACCAACAATGGTAATAGACAAAATACCAATAATGGTAATAGACTAAATACCAACAATGGTAATAGACTAAATACCAACAATGGTAACAGACAAAACACCAACTATGGTAATAGACAAAATACCAACAATGCTAATAGACAAAACACCAACAATGGTAATAGACAAAACACCAACTATGGTAATAGACAAAACACCAACAATGGTAATAGACAAAATACCAACAATGGTAATAGACAAAACACCAACAATGGTAATAGACAAAATGCCAAAAATTGTAATAGACAAAATACCAACAATGGTAATAGACAAAATACCAACAATGGTAATAGACAAAAAGCCAAAAAGTGTAATAGACAAAATACCAACAATGGTAATAGACAAAATACCAACAATGGTAATAGACAAAATACCAACAATGGTAATAGACAAAATACCAACAATGGTAATAGACAAAATACCAACAATGGTAATAGACAAAATGCCAACAATGGGAATAGACAAAATGCCAAAAAGTGTAATAGACAAAATACCAACAATGGTAATAGACTAGATACCAACAATGGTAATAGACAAAACACCAACTATGGTAATAGACAAAATACCAACAATGGTAATAGACAAAATACCAACAATGGTAATAGACAAAACACCAACAATGGTAATAGACAAAATGCCAAAAATTGTAATAGACAAAATACCAACAATGGTAATAGACAAAATACCAACAATGGTAATAGACAAAATGCCAACAATGGTAAAAGACAAAATGCCAAAAAGTGTAATAGACAAAATACCAACAATGGTAATAGACAAAATACCAACAATGGTAATAGACAAAATACCAACAATGGTAATAGACAAAATACCAACAATGGTAATAGACAAAATACCAACAATGGTAATAGACAAAATGCCAACAATGGGAATAGACAAAATGCCAAAAAGTGTAATAGACAAAATACCAACAATGGTAATAGACTAGATACCAACAATGGTAATAGACAAAATACCAACGATGGTAATAGACAAAATACCAACAATGGTAATAGACTAAATACCAACAATGGTAATAGACTAAATACCAACAATGGTAATAGACAAAATGCCAAAAATTGTAATAGACAAAATGCCAACAATGGGAATAGACAAAATGCCAAAAAGTGTAATAGACAAAATACCAACAATGGTAATAGACTAGATACCAACAATGGTAATAGACAAAATACCAACAATGGTAATAGACAAAATGCCAACAATGGTAATAGACAAAATGCCAACAATGGTAATAGACAAAATACCAACAATGGTAATAGACAAAATGCCAACAATGGTAATAGACAACATACCAACAATGGTAATAGACAAAATGCCAACAATGGTAATAGACAACATACCAACAATGGTAAGGAAACATTGAGCACATGTTAACACTTTGAGACAGAGTATCAATCAATCAATCAATGTTTACTTATATAGCCCTAAATCACTAGTGTCTCAAATGTACAACAGCAGGTCAAATTAAAGACCTTTATCTCCATATTTGAACCTCACCCGATGTTTGTATAATAGTTTAAATCGATTAATAGTTAGGAATTGCTTGTGTTGAAAGTCCAGTTTGTTCCATAATTTTACTCCGCATACTGACACAATAAAACTTTTACGTCTGGTTTGAGCTCTCGGCAACGAGAAATATCCAAAGCCTCTCAAAATATGAGCCTGCACTCGTCTTATAAAAAAACCATTGTATATTAACTGGCAATAATTTGTTCAATGCTTTTTATAAGATTATTGAGGTGCTATATTTAACAAGATCATAAAATTTGAACAACTTTGATTGCATAAATTATGAGCAACATTATACGGAACTAGTGTTGTCCCAATACCAATATTTTAGTACCGGTACCAAAATGTATTTTGATAATTTTTTGGTACTTTTCTAAATAAAGGGGACCACAAAAAAATTGCATAATTGGCTTTATTTTAACAAAAAATCTTACGGAACATTAAACATATGTTTCTTATAGCAAGTTTGTCCTTAAATAAAATAGTGAACATACAAGACAACTTGTCTTTTAGTAGTAAGTAAGCAAAGAAAAGCTCCTAATTAGTCTGCTGACATATGCAGTAACATATTGTGTCATTTATCATTCTGTTTTGTCAAAATTATGAGGGACAAACTTGAAAAAATTGTAAAAAATTGGTTATTAATCCACTTGTTCATTTACTGTTAATATCTGCTTACATTCTGTTTCAACATGTTCTATCTACACTTCTGTTAAAATGTAATAATCACCTATTCTTCTGTTTTTTGGATGCTTTAAATTAGTTTTGGATGATACCACAAATGTAGGTACTGATCCGATACCAAGTAGTTACAGTATCATACATTGGTCATATTCGAGTCATACCAAAGACTATAAAAATGGGACCCATTACCTCCCTGCTTGGCACTCAGCATAAAGGGTTAAGATTGGGGGTTAAATCACCAAAAATTATTCCCAATCACGGCCACTGCTGCTGCTCACTGCTCCCCTAGGGGATGGAATGAGGCCACGGGTTAAATGCAGAGGGTAATTCCACCACACTTAGTGTGTGTGTGTGACTATCAGTGGTACTTTAACTTTATATTCAAAGTCTTCATCTGTTCAGGGACATATTTCCTGAGTTTATAAACATAATATGAATTTTAAAATGATAGAAAATATCGATGTAATCATAGTAGTATCGACTAGCTACGCTATTGTACTTAGTATCATTACAGTGGATGTTAAGTCAAGATCCACCAATGGGGTTTGTTTACATTTTGATGCCGGTGGGCTACGATGTGTAGTGAAGCATGTTAAGCTATTCTTCGTCCTGCAGGGATGATACTTGTAAGAAACTTACTTTATTTGTCGCCATGGAGACTAGGATTAGTGATTTAGAAGTAACTAAAACACTGCAGAGTGCGAATGGATTTTAGCCGCTAGCTATCTAGCCATGTCTTAAAGCACCTCTTCCTGAGGGCGTTTCAGTGTTATAACTTCACCTTTATCGTTAGTTTTAAGGCCAAAATGCATCCGTTCTCCTTTATAGTATAGCACATTACTCCTGTTTTAGCCTCCCTCCACTGGCTGCCTGTGTCTTTTAGAGTCCATTTTAAAATGATCTTACTCGTTTTTAAATCTTTACATGGTCTTGCCCCACCTTACCTCTCTGAGCTGCTCCGCCTTTATGCCCCCACCCGATCCCTCAGGTCAGCTGATCAGCTGATCCTGGAGGTCGCCAAATCAAAGCGCAAGCTCAGAGGGGACCGAGCCTTCTCTGTTGCGGGTCCCAAACTCTGGAAAAGGCCCCTTTTTTGGCTATTTTTAAGACCCTTCTTAAAACCCATTTTTATTCACTGACTTTTAACCCAGCATGAGACTTTAAACTGTTTTTAACTTTTAACTGTTTTAACTGTTTTTAACTTTTTAACTGCTTTTATGTAACACATTGTTCTTAGGGTAACTTGTATTTGCTATTTCAATGTGTTTTTTACTTCTGTTTTAAATGTTATTTTTTTTAGTTGGTCCTTTGCCTTTATTTCTTTGTGGTGTACGGCCCTTTGTTCTTCAACTGTGGTTGTTTTTAAAGGGCTTTATAAATAAAGTTGGTATGGTATGGTACCGTTTTGATTCATTAGTACCGCGATACTACACTAGTACACTGTACAACCCTACATGGAACTGTACTGACATTGTAGATGGACTCACTTGCTGTCCAGGAACTCCATGATGGGTTGCAGGACGTTGTCAGCATCCTGTGCCACGCTACTGGCATTCCCGACATTTGACGTTCCTTTTACCTGAGCTAAGATGTCTCCCATTTGCTTCACATTCTCCTCAATGTGAGGTTGGAAACTACAAACAGATAAAATCAAATCAGATGTGACGTGTTTAACTAACATAGACATGTACAAAACCCCAAACCAGTGAAGTTGGCACTAGGTGTAATGAGTAAATAAAAACAAAATACAATGATTTGCAAGTCCTTTTCAACTTATATTCAATTGAATAGACTGCAAAGACAATATATTTAATGTACGAACTGAGAATTTTTTATTTTTTTATGCAAATAATCAACTTAGAATTAAATGGCAGCAACACGTTGCAAAAAAGTTGGCCTTTCCTTTTAACAACACTCTGTAAACGTTTGGGAATTGTGGACACCAATTTTTGAAGCTTTTCAGGTGGAATTCTTTCTCATTCTTGCTTGATGTACTGCTTAAGTTCAACAGTCCAGGGTCTCCGTTGTGGTATTTTAGGCTTCATATTGTGCCACACATTTTCAATGGGAGACAGGTCTGGACTACAGGCAGGCCAGTCTAGTAGCCTCACTCTTTTATTATGAAGAAAGGCTAATGTAACACATGGCTTGGAATTGTCTTGCTGAAATAAACAGGGGCGTCCATGATAACGTTGTTTGGATGGCAACATTTGTTGCTCCAAAACCTGTATGTACCTTTCAGCATTAATGGTGCCTTCACAGATGTGTAAGTTGCCCATGCCTTCGGCACTAATACACCCCCATACCATCAAAGATGCTGGCTTTTGAATTTTTCGAATGATTCTTTTCCTCTTTGGTCCGGAGGACACGACATCCACAGTTTCCCCAAAAAAATTTGAAATGTGGACTCGTTAGACCACAGAACACTTTTCCACTTTGCATCAGTTCATCTCAGATGAGCTCGGGCCCAGCGTAGCCGGCGACGTTTCTGGGTGTTGTTGATAAATGGCTTTCGCTTTGCATAGTAGAGTTTTAACTTGCACATACAGATGTAGCGACCAACTGTAGTTACTGACTGTGGTTGTGGTTTAGCCCATGTGGTGATATTATTTAGACACTGATTTCGCATTTTGATGCAGTACTGCCTATAGGGGATTGAAGGTCTGTAATATCATCGCTTATGTGCAGCGATTTCTCCAGACTCTCTGAACCTTTTGATTATATTACGGACCGTATATGGTGAAATCCTTAAATTCCTTGCAATAGCTCGTCGAGAAATGTTGTTCTTAAACTGTTCGACAACTTGCTCATGCATTTGTCCACAAAGTGGTGACCCTCGCCCCATCCTTGTTTGTGAACGACTGAGCATTTCATGGAAGCTTCTTTTATACCCAATCATGGCACCCACCTGTTCCCAATTAGCCTGTCCCCCGTGTTTGATTAACATTCCTTAATTTTTTCAGGCTTTTTTGCCACCTGTGCAGCTTTTTTGGAATAGAGTAGAATAGCATATATCCTTGTTATTGTACAACGAAATTGCAAGCCAACTAATTTAGTGCAAATTCATAACAACACATAAAAACACAAGAACATGGTACTTTTGAAACATGTTGCAGGCATCAATTCATCAAAAAATAATGTTTTCCAGTTTGAACGTTAAGTATCTTGTCTTTGCGGTCTATTCAATTGAATATAGGTTGAAAAGGATTTGCAAATCATCGTATTCTGTTTTTGTTTCACCATTTACACAAGTAGTGTAAATGGTAAAAACCCCGGCCAAGTCATACCGAATACTTTCTGTGCTTAGGGAGTGCAAATAATATGACCAAAATCATGCTGTTTAGCATTTGCAAAAGTAATATACCCATCAGGATTGTTATTGATGATACACTAATAAAATATGTTCAACAAAATTCATTCTTAGGAGCGGTAATAGATAAAAAAAATATCTCATGGAAGCCTCATATAAATTACCTGAGGACAGAATTTGCTAAATGTGTTGGAATGATGAGGAGATCACGTCATTTATTGAACACCAATGCTCTGCTGTTATTGTATCATTCATTTATTATGTCGTATTTCAACTATTGTGTTGTAGTCTGGGGAAATTGTTATAAATCCCATCTACAGCCTTTAGTTACTCTGCAGAAAAAGGCCATTGGGATTGTGTCCAATGTTCACTATCGACATTATTCAAATCATATATTCATAGAGTTAAAGCAACTTAAAAAAAACAGCTCAAATGATGTTTAGGGCATTCCAAAACTCTCAACCATCCAATATACAGAACCCATTCAAGGGTAGAGATGCTCACCATAGTTACAGTCTAAGAGGAAACAACAAATTATATTTGCCTAAATTTAGAACAACTTTAAAATCAATGTGCATTTCAGTGCATGGAGTCACTCAGTGGAACAACTTAGGGCATTGGCTCTCAAATGGGGGTACGCGTACACCTTGGCATACTTGAGATTTTTTTTAAATATTCTAAAAATAGCAACAATTCCAAAAACCTTTATTAATAGATTTAATGAATAATAATTCAACAAAATATGAATGTAAGTTCATAAACTGTGAAAAGAAATGCAACAATGCAATATTTAGTGTTGACAGCTAGATTTTTTGTGGACATGTTTCACAAGTATTGATGTTAAAGATTTCTTTTTTTATGGAGAAATGTTTAGAATGAAGTTCATGAATCCAGATGGATCTCTATTACAATCCCCAAAGAAGGCACTTTAAGTTGATGATTACTTCTATGTGTAGAAATCTTTATTTATAATTGAATCACTTGTTTATTTTTCAACAAGTTTTTAGTTATTTAAATATCTTTTTTTCCAAATAGTTCAAGAAAGACCACTACAAATGAGCAATATTTGGCAGTGGTATACAATTTATTAAATCAGAAACTGATGACATAGTGCTGTATTTTACTTCTTTATCTCTTTTTTTCAACCAAAAACGATTTGCTCTGATTAGGTGGTACTTGAATTAAAAAAATGTTATATCACTGAATATCACTGCAAAAAGGTTGAGAACCACTGACTTAGGGGACAAGTTAAAAATGTCTTCTAACATGATTCTATTTAAAACACTGTTTAAAAAAAATTAAGTATTGAAGAATTACGAGGAGGAAAGAGTGATTCCCTTAGCACAGAATGGTGAGCGAGAGGTGTTTGGGCCTGTGTGTGTGTTTTGTCTCGTCTTGTCTTGTCTCATACAACAGTGGGACTATTGTCTTGTTAGTGTACAGGTGTTGTTCTTGTTTGTATGGTATTATTCTTGTAATATATTGTTTATGTTAAATGTGGAATGAGTGTGAGGGGTTGGGATATTGTAAGCATCTGCTTCATCCATGCTTGCCAACTCTCCCGGATATTCCGGGAGACTCCCGAAATTCAGCGCCTCCCCCGAAAACCTCCCGGGACAAATTTTCTCCTGAAAATCTCGTGAAATTCAAGCAGAGCTGGAGGCCACGCCCCCCAACATTGAGTCAGACCTGACTCAATGTTGTGACCCTCTTAAACAGGACAATACTACCATCTACTGTACATAGAATAGAATGTAAATATATTCTACATTTAATTGCAGTCAAGGAACATGCATTAGAGAGTCTGTTTTTCTGAAGCCCACAGTAAAGAGACGTAACTTCATCACGTCGCCTCGTTATTGACTCCAACCCCAATATATTACACCGTCGACGGGCAAAGTTAAGACATACGCTTGCAAGTTCCAGAATGATTGGAAACAAGAATTTCAGTTTATCCAGGAGAGTTCAAAGGAGAAGGGGTATGTTGCCTGTAAATTTTGTAGAACAGACTTCTCCATTGAGCACGGCGGCCGAACGGATATTCAGCCATGAACGGTCAGCGAAGCACAAAGCGTCCGCAGCGCAGCATCGTATGGCCCACCTCGCAAAATGGAGACCCGACGGTGTATCTTATGCTGAGACAAAGATGGCTATGCTGATAGCTGGAAGCAACATCCCGTTCACATTTGCGGAAGTCTACAACAAATCCGTGAAGGATGTTCCCGGATTCGGAGATCGCTCGCCAATACGCAAATGGAAGAACAAAAGTTACTCAAATAGTGAAAGGTAAGTGTTGTTGTTTTTTTTTTAGTAACAAGCAAGCAGAGTACAGTTAGTAGAACAACTGTGTTTTTATTACTGTGTATGTGATAGGTGCCGTCGGAAATTCAACTATTTATTGTATTTATATATATAATAAAATAAATATATATAGCTAGAATTCACTGAAAGTCAAGTATTTCATACATATATATGTATTTGTATATATATATATGAAAAACTCGAGTTGGTGAATTATACGCCACCCCTCTTAACCACGCCCCCCGCCCTAACAACGCCTCCACCCCACCCCCGACCACGCCCCCATCTCCCGAAATCGGAGTTCTCAAGGTTGGCAAGTATGGCTTCATCTAACCCCTTTTCAAGCCAAGACGTGAAAAAAAATGTGTTTTTGTACTGTGCAGGTTTGAAATAAATACTTCAATTTCATTGAATTCACTTGCAAACTTCACTGGTTTTGGGTTTTGTATGAGAATGTACTCGTCTCTCGGTGTGTACCTGACAGAAAAGATTCTGCTGAGGTCATCCATGACGTTGTTGAGTTTAACCTGCAAGTCTTTTAGTATGTCGCTGGCCTCCACACACAACTGAACATGCAAAAAGACACACAACAATCCGATAAATCAGCAACAAGTCTTTCAATTGTCCAAATATTTCTGGATTCAACTTCCAACAGGACGAGGATGAACTTACATCTTTCCCCCCCATGGCCTCAAACATCTTCTCCAGCTGAACCCTCAACTGTTGGATGTTGTTAATAAGGATGCAGGGCTGACAAAGAAGAGATGATGTCTCAATGATAAATAAATGGGTTGTACTTGTATGACACACACGGCTTCGGAGTAAACCACTCACCACTTTCTCCATGGTGACGTAGTTGGCAAACAATTTGGAGATGATGTCAGCATATGCGAGAAGCACATTGCTGATGGTCTGGAAAAGGGCATTGGAATAATTTGAACAAACTAAATAGGTGTTCTACAAGGCCATTGAAGACACTTTTGAACTGTGCAGGACTCACCTTTGCAAACCGTTTCATATAGTGCCCTACGATCTGCGGGTCCGGACACTCGAGTTTCCGGATGATCTCAAAGCTCTGATTGAGCTGGGAAAACACGTCCACCACAGAACAGGAGAACAAGGCGTGCTCGGACGTGACCTGGAACTGTGGGGTAGAAAGGGCAAATAAAGGCCTTAGAAACTAAGAAATACCGTACTTCCTTGAATAGCTGCCGGGGCGCTAATCAATTTAAAACCTCTTCTCACTCCTGCGCTTAATCAAGGCATGCGGTAAAAGTAAGCAGGCGCTAATAATTTTAAAACCTCTTCTCACCCCTACGCTTACTAATGGCATGCAGTAAAAAATTGAGTGTGATAAAAAAAATAAATAATAATTCTTCTGCGGCCCGGTGGTTGGGGACCACTGCTCTACAACATGTCCTCGCGCCCACCTTTACACCATGGGTGTCGGCCGGACTCTCATATGAGATTGCAATGCATATTTGGTCAACAGCCATACCTTTTACACTGATGGTTCTGATATAAACAAATGTAATACTCTTACTAATATGCGCCACATTCTGTGAACCCACACCAAACACATTTCTGGAGAACATCAGCTCTGTAACACATCATAAACGCAACATAACACTTACCCAGAATGCCATGCATCCATGACTCTTGGCTATATTATACACGCGCCCCCAACCCCGCCCACCTCAACCGACGCACGGAGAAGGGGGGTGGGGGGTTGGTGCTAGCGGGGTGTATAATATAGTCAGGAAGAGTCATGGATGCAAAGGATTCTGGGTAAGTGATAGGTTGCGTTTATAATGTGTTACAGAGCCGATGTTCTCCAGAAATGTGTTTGGTGTGGGTTCACAGAGTGTGGCGCATATTAGTAAGAGTGTTAAAGTTCTTTAATATCACAACCATCAGTGTGATCTGTATGGCTGTGGAACAAGACCCCTGGTTTACACATTGTAAAAGCAAAAAACAACTCCTACGCCATTTTGAAAAAGACGACAGGGGAAGCGTCACTGGTGACTTCACGAATTTGACCCGGCAGTAAAAGTAAGCATGCGCTAATAAATTTGGCGCGAGTAATTCAAGGCAGGCGCATATTACATGCCCGGCGGCAATTCAAGGAAATACGGTAAAAGAGAAGGAGAACAAATATGATCACTAAACAGTAGGGTCAACTTTTTATGCATAGGACAAAACAAAAGTAGGGTCAAAAGCTAAACTAGATAAAATAATGTAAGATATTTTAGTAATTGGATGCCACCCGAACGCCTCCCTAGGGAGGTGTTTAGGGCACGTCCAACCGGTAGGAGGCCACGGGGAAGACCCAGGACACGTTGGGAAGACTATGTCTCCCGGCTGGCCCCGGGAAGAGCTAGATGAAGTGGCTGGGGAGAGGGAAGTCTGGGTTTCCCTGCTTAGGCTGTTACCCCCGCGACCCGACCTCGGATAAGCGGAAGATGATGGATGGATGGATGGATGGATTTTAGTAATTGTCAAACTGTTGAATAATTGTTATAGTACAGACCTGGGTAGATTAAGGCCCGGGGAGATAAGAGTTAAAGTCCCAGCGATGGTCACACACACACTAGGTGTTATTTATCCTCTGCATTTGACCCATCCACGTGTTCATCCCCTGGAGGTGAGGGGAGCAGTGAGCAACAGCAGTGGCCACGCTCAGGAATCATTTTTGGTGATTTAACCCCCAATTCCAACCTATGATGCCGAGTGCCAAGCAGGGAGTCAATGGATCCCATTTTTATAGTCTTCGGTATGACTCAGCCGGGGTTTATACTCACGACCTTCCAGTGTCAGGGTAGACACTCTAACCACAAGGCCACTGAGCAGCTTAAGCTTTTCAATCTGGCTCGCCAGACATTCCCAAATAATTTTTTCAGATCTTTAAGATGTAAACTGTAGCTGCCATCATGATCTGCAGCAATGTTTTCAAATTGCCGTAAGTCTTGAACTATACAAAGTATTTCAATGGTTGGAATTTTCGCTTTTGCATGGTATACTAGTTAATATTGGTAATCTAATTAGTTGCTATGGTAATGTAAGTCACAGCAGCTCAGACCAGGCACCAAGCAGTGTGGGTGGGGAGCGTTTCCACAGAGTGTTTCCAGAGTGGCCACCCTGAAATGCGGGTGTCAGGGACGACACGGAAGGAGATTTTTACAAGCAAGTTCTAAAGCTTAGTGATATATTAGATATATTAACCCTTCGCGTTCATATTTCGCAGTGCTTGTTGCATTTTTGTTGATTGTGAAATATATCGATCGAGAGGGGGTGTGACGTTCACATGTTAATACTCAGTGTTTTACCGTTCATAGTTAGTATTGTAAATCCCACATTATTTAATTTCATGTACATTCAGGCTGTCTCATTCAGTAAAAAAATGTAAAATTCCATTCCAGTTTTTTAAGGTGGTCTGTCATAATGTTTTTAGCATTCAATCAGACATTATTCTTAAAACCCATTTTTACTCACTGGCTTTTAACGCAGCATGAAACTGTTTAAACTTTTTTTTTACTGTTTTTTATCTAAAAAATGCTCTTAAAATAATTTGTATCGGCGTGGCGCAGTGGGAGAGTGGCCGTGCGCAACCCGAGGGTCACTGGTTCAAATCCCACCTAGAACCAACCTCGTCACATCCGTTGTGTCCTGAGCAAGACACTTCACCCTTGCTCCTGATGGGTGCTGGTTGGCGCCTTGCATGGCAGCTCCCTCCATCAGTGTGTGAATGTGTGTGTGAATGGGTGAATGTGGAAGTAGTGTCAAAGCGCTTTGAGTACCTTGAAGGTAGAAAAGCGCTATACAAGTACAACCCATTTATTTGCTTAATCCTGTGTGTGTTTTACATCTTTTTTTAAATGTTATTTTTTAATCTGCCTTTTGCCTGTATTTCTTTTTGTAGTGTACAGCCCTTTGTTCTTCAACTGTGGTTGTTTTTAAAGGGCTTTAAAGGCCTACTGAAACCCACTACTACCGACCACGCAGTCTGATAGTTTATATATCAATGATGAAATATTAACATTGCAACACATGCCAATAAGGCTTTTTTAGTTTACTAAATTATAATTTAAAATTTCCCGGAGTTTCGTCTTGAAAACGTCGCGGAATGATGATGCGTACACGTGACGTCACGGGCTGTAAGGAAATAGTTGTGCTGCACCGCTAGCGGCTAAAAGTCGTCTGCTTTAATCGCATAATTACACAGTATTTTGGACATCTGTGTTGCTGAATCTTTTGCAATTTGTTCATTTAATAATGGAGACTACAAAGAACAATGCTGTTGGTGGAAAGCGGTGGATTGCAGCTGTCTTTAGCACCAAGACACAGCCGGTGTTTCTTTGTTTGTTGTGAAGCAGAGCGGTCAAGCGAACATCTTTTCTCTACGTCAACCAGCATGTTTTTGGATGGGGAGATTGTGATATATATCTTACCGGAGAAATCATTGGATTATTCATAGTCCTGCAGCAGCTGTTTAGAAGGCAGCTGTGAGCTTGGCTCCTCGGCTTCTCTCTGAGAAACTGCCTGTTCAACGCAGCCATCCGACCTCGAGGTATGTCGTTACAATCTTTAAAATCTCACTAAAACACTATTAAAACAATAAGCAGATAAGGGATCTTCCAGAGTTATCTTAGTAAATGTGTCTAATTACATCTGAAACACTCACACTGCCGCCGCCCGGAGGTGTCGCTTTTTTCTTCCTTTTCTAGTCATTCACTATCAATATCGTAATTCACAAATCTTTCATCCTCGCTCAAATTAATGGGGAAATTGTCGCTTTTTCGGTCCGAATTGCTCTTACTGCTGGTGGCTCTCATTATAAACAATGTGAATATGTGTCGAGCCCTTCAACTCGTGACATCACGCGCACATACTTCCGGTAAAGGCAGGGCTTTTCTATTAGCGACCAAAAGTTGCGAACTTTATCGTCGATGTTCTCTACTAAATCCTTTCAGCAAAAATATGGCAATATCACGAAATGATCAAGTATGACACATTAAATGGACCTGCTATTCCCGTTTAGATAAGAAAATCTCATTTCAGTAGGCCTTTAATTAATAAAGTTGTTATGGTATTGTGAAGTTTTGTATTAGTGTTCCTCAAAATCAGATATACCGGCCCCCGGACACATTTTTTTTCCTCTAAATTTGGCCGCCCCGAGTCAAAATAATTGCCTAGGCCTGGTATAGTAGATTCTTCAGCACTGGTATTCGCCAACATTGAGTACATTTGGGTCACAGGAGGGAATGTTGGGCAAAAGCTGTCCTATGCCAGGTAATTATTCAACCTGTATCCACTGACTGCTATTTAGTGTCTATTTCTGTTCAGGTGCCCCTCCGGGGTGTCGGGATAATGAGGTAGGAACTGTTTTCCTGCTGTGAAATCTCTGGGATGAGCTCTTTAATCCACAGCATTTCACAGTCTGGTAATAAGCAAACCCCCCTTCAAACAACTCTCGAACGCCGCCATTCGAAGGTTACGAAAACACTACACATTGCTGTGTCCGTTCTATTAACGTTGAGGAGCCATTGAAGAAGTAAGGCGAGAGAAAGGGTGGAGTAAATAGCTTAAAGCAGGGGTGTCCAAAGTGCGGCCCGTGGCCCATTTGCGACCCACAAGTCATTTTTAACGGCCCCACGGCACATTGTAAAAATACTATAAAAAAAAAACAACAAAAAAAACATAAAAAGTGTTATAAAAGAGCCAACAGGTGAAATATAACAAGAAAATGTTGCAATGTTGACTCCAATAACACAAAGCTGCCATACAGGCTGTTTCTTTCTTAAAAAAATAATAATAAATCGAAATCAATGACATTATGAATAATTGACCTATTCAAGGCTCCAATAACGTCACATTAAATACTCCACTTTGAGATATTCTTTGGGGAAAATGTTGCATATTTTGTGTTTGCTATGTAAAAAAGTAAGCTGTTTTTTTCTTGTTTGTTTTAAAAAGGGCCTAAAACAAACAAACAAAAAACATAAACAACAATAAAACTTATAATATGAAGTTGATCTGGAGGTTATTGTGTTAAATGTAAACAGTTAATAAAATGTATAATTTCTTTTTTAACACTTTAATGAGTAGGACCCAAAGGGTCCCCAATAATTGTTGTGTAACTTGTTTTTAAGTGTCATTGCTAAAAAAATAATAATAATAATGAATTAAAATCAATGTTATGAGTTATTGACCTTTTTAAGGCTCCAATTAATATATAATCTCAAATATTCCACTTCAAAATTTTATCGGGTGAAATTACATATTTTGTGTTTTTTTTCCCATAAAAAAACAGGGTTTTCTTTGACATAAAGAGCATACAACTTAAATCTTTTGATAACGTTATATTGACAGATACTGTAGACCTAATGTTGATCTAGAGATTTAAACCTTGAATAATAATAAAAATAATAATACTGAATAATGACACATTTTTTATATTTTTTTGACCAAAACCCTTTAGGGTCCCCGGGATCAAGCCTGAGTGGAGGCCCAAATGTATAATTTTTGTACATATACTGTATTGGTTTTTAACATAAAAAATATCAAAATGGCCCCAGCTTGCTTTGATTTTTCAGTGTGCGGCCCTCATTGGAAAAAGTTTGGACACCCCTGGCTTAGAGAAAAGCACAAAAAAAACCAACATAGTATTTCAGCATGAACAACAACTTGGCAATTCCAGGGCAATTAAGAGAAGGTTTATACCCCGTCTTTCTTGTCTCTCTCCAAAGCACCGTGCAGGAAGTCCCGAGATACTTCCTCGTTTTCATCCAGCCACTGAATCACGAAAGGCTCAAACCACCTATGGGGGGCGGGGACACATTTTTAGATTCGCCGCAAACATGCCGATCGCTATTGCTTGCAGACGGTAACTCACGCCGGATATTCAGGCACTCGGCTCTTGAAGAAAGGCAGGTCTTTGCAGTACTCGTTGTAAAGCCACTTGACCTTAAAGTGCAGGTTCATGTAATCGGCACTTTTGCACAAGCGGTTTTTCTCATGCTCTGAGGAAAGAAGAAAATGACAGCAGGCAGTGAATAATGGCTGGTGTATGTCGCCTTGCAAGTATGACACATATATTAGCATAATGATGGATTCAAGAGGATGTTTGTAATATTTTCATTATTATAATAATGAAAATGTTGTTTCTCCATTCCGCTCACCTCACTAAACGTTATTAAAACTGACTTTTTGGGGTGTGCGCCTTGGAAAATTGACAGAGGATGACCTAAACAGTGTTCCCTCGCTATAACATGGTTCACTTTACACCGGGGGGCCACATGGAGAAAACTCTACTCCCAAGCTGGTAAAAAACACGGCACGATAAATTAAAAATAAAGTCAACTTCAGATTGTTTTGTTTAAAAATAGAACAAGCGCATTCTGAAAATGTACAAATCATGTTTTTTTTTTACACTTAAATGTTGCGGTTAATAGTAGTCTATCTTTATTTGTCGTTTTCTGAATAAATTATGTTGTAATGTTCATCAGTCATCTAATTGGTGTTCATTTTCAATCTATCAAGATGAAAAAAATATCAAAATCAAATTACAGTATGTTATGTTAAAGTTAAAGTACCAATGATTGTCAAACACACACTAGGTGTGGTGAAATTTGTCCTCTGCATTTGACCCATCACCCTAGATCACCCCCTGGGAGGTGAGGGGAGCAGTGAGCAGCAGCGGCACCGCGACCGGGAATCATTTATGGTGATTCAACCCCCAATTCCAACCCTTAATGCTGAGTGCCAAACAGGGAGGTGATGAGTCCCCTTTTTTTTGTAGTCTTTGGTATGACTCGGCCGGGATTTGAACTCACAACCTACCGATCTCAAGGCGGATGTATGTAGTTTGCTCATTTTCCTCGACTGGTGCACTGACATGTGGTTTATTTTTTTTACATACCATATTTCCTTGAATTGCCGCCGGGGCGCCAATTAATTTAAAACCTCTTCTCACTCCTGCGCTTACAAAAGGCATGCGGTAAAAGTAAGCATGCGCTAATTATTTTAAAACCTCTTCTCACTCCGGCACTTACCAAAGGTATGCAGTACAAATTTGAGTGTGATGTAAGCTTGGACCTTAAATCCTATTGAATAGCTCTTAATCTTCTTCCCTTTATGCGATTTCAAATTACCGGTATTGAAATCAGCCTCCTCCATTTTGAAAATAATGACAGGGGAAGTGTCACTCGTGACGTCACGAGTTTGACCAGGCGGTAATACTAAGCATGCGCTAATTATTTTGTGGAGCGAGTTTGACCCGGCAGTAATTCAAGGCAGGCACATACCATATGCCCTGCGGAAATTCAAGGAAATACGGTATGTAGCATCATCTACAAAGATAAAAAGAATTGCTATTGCGACATCTAGTGGACACATTTAGAACAGCTGTTTCTTTAATTCAAAAATTTCGGCTTATTTTTATACTTAGCAAACTCATCTCGCTGGCTGGATAAAACCTGTTTGTGGGCTTGATTTGGCCAGCGGGCCATACGTTTGATACTCCTGATTTACACGGTCTCGCTGTTAAACTGATTTTTTTCTGTGTGTAATTTTTTACAGTGTCTCATGCTTTTCTTTTTTTTCCTTTTATTTTTTTTTTTTTACAGTATGTATGCGCATTGTGTTCCGCGTCCCGGTTCGATAAGGGACTGTAGACCAGTGTCAATCGATCTTCTTCATGCCATGTGTCCTGTACAGTACAGAATGCGTACCATGGAATTTTGGTTAAAAAATGCTCTCTCGCTCCTTTATAGGAAGCCAAAAGCTCAGGATTCAAGGTCCAAAAAGATTGTGTGACTCTGGTTATATGTGGAAATGCTGCGGCTTTATAATAAAACCCGGCCTTGTTTATAGGTCCAAAAATCCTAGAACCCTAAGAAAAACACTGGTTTCATTCTTTAATACGGTAGTGTACTGTACATATTGTTTTAAATCCACATTGGTTTGGACTTTGAGAGTGTTTGAAAATGTTAATGCCTGTCTGAGAAAAGTTTATAGTGTGTGGTTAGGGGTTTTACAGACTTAAAACATATATAATAGAAACGAAAATACATATACTGTACAATACTGTAAACGGAAAAAAACAAAAACAAAAAAAACACGTCTAAATCAGGGGTGTCAAACGTACTGCCCGCAGGATGAGATTGCGGAGTATAAAAATACACCTGAAATTTTTGACTGAAAGAAACAGCTGTTCTAAATATGTCCACTAGATGTCGCAATAGCAATTCTTTGTAAATGATGCTACATATGTACAAAATAAACCACAAGTGTGTGCACCAGTCGAGGAAAAAGATCAAACTACATAAATAACATCCTGTAATTTGATTTTGATATATTTTTTTATCTTGATAGATTGAAAATTAACACCAATAAGTTGACTGATGAACATTATTATAAAAAAGTATTCAGAAAACATAAATAATGACAAATATAGATAGAATACTATTAACCGCAACATGTAAGTGTAAAAAAACAAACACCAATATGATTTGTACATTTTCAGAATGTGCTTGTTCTATTTTTTAACAAAGAAAACAATCTGAAGTTGTCTTCATTTTTAAGTTATCGTGTCAAGATTTTACCAGTCCGGCCCACTAGGGAGTAGATTATTCTCCATGTGGCCCCTGATTTGAAATGAGTTTGACATCCCTGCTCTAAATGAAAAAAAAAAACCTGCACAGTAAATGAAAAAACATTGAGTGTAAACAAAAAAATATATTTAATGAAGGAAAACACAAACAAAAAAAACAACTACTACACGGATTTCACTTAAAGCGGGTATTTTTTGGAACGTAACCCCAGCATTAAACGAGGGCACACTGTATATCTTCTCCAAAAATTATTAATACAGTGGAACCTCAGATTAGACTAAATACAAAAAAAATCATGTTAAAAATAACAGAAATCAGGATAAAACAACTATGACTAAGAAACAAATCAAACAGCCTTTGATTTGAATTCTGTATTTTCTGCAGAATTCAATATATTTAAAAAAAAATACCAAAACAAAATATTATCATTTTACTAATCAATGTGAGAAAACATTAAGTATATGCAAATATAGATACTCTGTTGGAGTTGGTGTAAAATTTGTAAATTCAATTTTAGACGGGTCTGAAATAACAGTATAGCAATTTGGAATGATTAAGTTGATATATAAGCCCTCCCCTACTAAGGCATTAAAAGCCCACTGAAACCCACTACTACCGACCACGCAGTCTGATAGTTTATATATCAATGATGAAATATTAACATTGCAACACATGCCAATACGGCTGGTTTAGTTTACTAAATTACGATTTAAAATTTCCCGCAGAGTTTCTTGTTGAAAACGTCGCGGAATAATGACGTGTATGATGACGCGTGTTTGTGACGTCTCGGGCTGTAGCGGGGACATGATAGCCCAGCACCACACACGGCTAAAAGTCGTCTCTTTTCATCGCATAATTACACAGTAATTAGGACATCTGTGTTGCTGAATCTTTTGCAATTTGTTCAATTAATAATGGAGACTATAAAAAATAATGCTGTTGGTGGAAAGCGGTGGATTGCAGCTGCCTTTAGCACTGAAACACAGCCGGTGTTTCTTTGTTTGTTGTGAAGCTTTAACACAAAGCAGTCAAGTGAACATGTTTCTCGACATCAACCAGCAAGTTTTTGGATGGGAAAATTGTGATATTAAGCCGGCTCTTACCGGAGACTTCAGTGGATTATGGGACCTCCTCCTGCAGCTCAAAAAAGCAGCTGTGATCTTGGCTCCTCGGCTTCTCTCAGAGACACTGGCGCTCGCCGCAGCCATCCGACTTTCAGGAATGACTTTACAATCTCACTAAAACACTATTAAACAATAAGCAGATAAGGGATCTTCCACAATTATCCTAATAAATGTGTCTAATTACATCTGAAACGCTCACACTGCCGCCGCCTGGAGCAGTCGCCTTTTTTTTTTTTGTGCTTCACTTTAACTTTCCTCATCCACAAATCTTTCATCCTTGCTAAAATTAATGGGGAAATTGTCGCTTTCTCTGTCCGAATAGCTCTTGCTGCTGGAGGCTATGATTATAAACAATGTGAGGATGTGAGGAGCCCTACAACCCGTGACGTCACATGCACATCGTCCGGTACAGGCAAAGCTTTTTTATTAGCGACCAAAAGTTGCGAAATTTATCGTCGATGTTCTCTACTAAATCCTTTCAGCAAAAATATGGCAATATCGCGAAATGATCAAGTATGACACATAGAATGGAGCTGCTATCCCCGTTTAAATAAGAAAATCTAATTTCAGTAGGCCTTTAGTATGTGTTCTGTTCTAAAGGCCATTATTGCCTTCAAACTGCAGTATTACTGCAAAGAGCAGAGGCTCAGTCCCCAATGTGTGGAGTTACCTTCCATAGCATATTTCATGTCCTGTGCAAACAGATTCCACATCACTTCAGCACTGATTTTGCCCACGTTGAGTTCCTGGGGGAATCTAGATGAAGAAAAAAAAGTGTGAGATAGGGGGTAAATAGAGCTAGAGTTGAGAGGATGAAACTTTTATAAGTACGTACTAGGGTTGTACGGTATACCGGTATTAGAAGAGTACCGTGATACTAATGAATCATAATCATAAAAAGTACTTTAAACTATAAACAAAAACATTACTATACTCTGTTAAAAAATACCGTAACTCGGGCATGACGGTGTGTCGGCACGTAATGACATTGCTGGTTTACGAGCAGAAGAGCATGTTCGGCAGCGGACAGTCACAGAGTACTTACGAGCAGGCACAGTGTGTAGACAGATAAGGGAGAACGGACGCATTTTGGCTTAAAAACTAACGATAAAGATGAAGTATTAACACTGAACCACCCTCAAGAAGAGGTGCTTTAAAAAATGGCTAACTAGCTAGCGGCTAACGTCCAGCCATGGTCTGCAGTGTTTTAGCTACTTCTAAATGACTATTCCTCTCCTCCATGGCGACAAAAAAAGTATCATCCCTGCAGGATGAGGAATAGCTAAACATGCTTCACTACACACCGCAGCTCACCGGCGTCAAAATGTAAACAAACGCGAT